>NW_026731652.1:600000-847500 GCF_028476545.2 Physella acuta
AAACACAGGAAAACGTATACCTGTAAACCTACACTCTTCAAACACAGGAAAACGTATACCTGTAAACCTACACTCTTCAAACACAGGAAAACGTATACCTGTAAACCTACACTCTTCAAACACAGGAAAACGTATACCTGTAAACCTACACTCTTCAAACACAGGAAAACGTATACCTGTAAACCTACACTCTTCAAACACAGGAAAACGTATACCTGTAAACCTACACTCTTCAAACACAGGAAAACGTATACCTGTAAACCTACACTCTTCAAACACAGGAAAACGTATACCTGTAAACCTACACTCTTCAAACACAGGAAAACGTATACCTGTAAACCTACACTCTTCAAACACAGGAAAACGTATACCTGTAAACCTACACTCTTCAAACACAGGAAAACGTATACCTGTAAACCTACACTCTTCAAACACAGGAAAACGTATACCTGTAAACCTACACTCTTCAAACACAGGAAAACGTATACCTGTAAACCTACACTCTTCAAACACAGGAAAACGTATACCTGTAAACCTACACTCTTCAAACACAGGAAAACGTATACCTGTAAACCTACACTCTTCAAACACAGGAAAACGTATACCTGTAAACCTACACTCTTCAAACACAGGAAAACGTATACCTGTAAACCTACACTCTTCAAACACAGGAAAACGTATACCTGTAAACCTACACTCTTCAAACACAGGAAAACGTATACCTGTAAACCTACACTCTTCAAACACAGGAAAACGTATACCTGTAAACCTACACTCTTCAAACACAGGAAAACGTATACCTGTAAACCTACACTCTTCAAACACAGGAAAACGTATACCTGTAAACCTACACTCTTCAAACACAGGAAAACGTATACCTGTAAACCTACACTCTTCAAACACAGGAAAACGTATACCTGTAAACCTACACTCTTCAAACACAGGAAAACGTATACCTGTAAACCTACACTCTTCAAACACAGGAAAACGTATACCTGTAAACCTACACTCTTCAAACACAGGAAAACGTATACCTGTAAACCTACACTCTTCAAACACAGGAAAACGTATACCTGTAAACCTACACTCTTCAAACACAGGAAAACGTATACCTGTAAACCTACACTCTTCAAACACAGGAAAACGTATACCTGTAAACCTACACTCTTCAAACACAGGAAAACGTATACCTGTAAACCTACACTCTTCAAACACAGGAAAACGTATACCTGTAAACCTACACTCTTCAAACACAGGAAAACGTATACCTGTAAACCTACACTCTTCAAACACAGGAAAACGTATACCTGTAAACCTACACTCTTCAAACACAGGAAAACGTATACCTGTAAACCTACACTCTTCAAACACAGGAAAACGTATACCTGTAAACCTACACTCTTCAAACACAGGAAAACGTATACCTGTAAACCTACACTCTTCAAACACAGGAAAACGTATACCTGTAAACCTACACTCTTCAAACACAGGAAAACGTATACCTGTAAACCTACACTCTTCAAACACAGGAAAACGTATACCTGTAAACCTACACTCTTCAAACACAGGAAAACGTATACCTGTAAACCTACACTCTTCAAACACAGGAAAACGTATACCTGTAAACCTACACTCTTCAAACACAGGAAAACGTATACCTGTAAACCTACACTCTTCAAACACAGGAAAACGTATACCTGTAAACCTACACTCTTCAAACACAGGAAAACGTATACCTGTAAACCTACACTCTTCAAACACAGGAAAACGTATACCTGTAAACCTACACTCTTCAAACACAGGAAAACGTATACCTGTAAACCTACACTCTTCAAACACAGGAAAACGTATACCTGTAAACCTACACTCTTCAAACACAGGAAAACGTATACCTGTAAACCTACACTCTTCAAACACAGGAAAACGTATACCTGTAAACCTACACTCTTCAAACACAGGAAAACGTATACCTGTAAACCTACACTCTTCAAACACAGGAAAACGTATACCTGTAAACCTACACTCTTCAAACACAGGAAAACGTATACCTGTAAACCTACACTCTTCAAACACAGGAAAACGTATACCTGTAAACCTACACTCTTCAAACACAGGAAAACGTATACCTGTAAACCTACACTCTTCAAACACAGGAAAACGTATACCTGTAAACCTACACTCTTCAAACACAGGAAAACGTATACCTGTAAACCTACACTCTTCAAACACAGGAAAACGTATACCTGTAAACCTACACTCTTCAAACACAGGAAAACGTATACCTGTAAACCTACACTCTTCAAACACAGGAAAACGTATACCTGTAAACCTACACTCTTCAAAGTTGGAAAACGTCAACTTTTCATCACTTTAACCCCAACTTAAAAACTCAGACCACAACAAGCGGCGTAACACTTTTTACTAGCTTCGACTTTGTTCAAAGCGTCCGTTCGTGAGTTTGTTAACACATCTTGTAACTCAATTTCAACCAGTTTCTAATGCAGAGATTTCTTTCAAACTTTTTAGATACATACATCTTCGTTTACATTGCGAGAATATCTGGGTTATTTTTTTAAATTTAATTACATGATAAAACTATTCATTAAAAATTAATTAAATTATCTCAAAACTAAACTGAGAAAAGTTGATAAAGGACTAGCGATCACTTGTTCAGCTTGCTGTTCTCTGTATACTGTTGGTCATGGGTGTCTGTATACTGTTGGTCACGGACGGTTGCTTTCACACACCGCCACTGGCCTTGAGAAGGGGCAGATAATTGTCTTTTAGATCGTCTTTTAATTTAAAGCATTTTTTTTTAGTCGTAGTCTTTGTAGTGTCAATTTCACTTAGAATGAATAACTAAAAAGTGGAAAATAAACAAACATACACACGTTTAAAATAATAAATAACTAAAATCTGCAAAAGAAATCATTAGCGACCAAAGCTTTTAAAGAGAGCAAATCCGTTTTTTCCCTTATTCTCGGTGAATTGAAAGCTTGTTATTATAAAGGTTTTTATCTGTTTGATTATTCTGTAACTCTAGAATTACTTGACACCTACTTATCAGTCTGCTATTTCCAGTGTTGACAACTCCTCGTTAGGAAATCCTATAAGTAGAGCCAGGTTTAAGGGAGATAGGGTAGGTTTTTTTGTTGGCAGTGGCATTGGAAGCCTTACACACTTGGTCGGTTGTACGAAGTTTTGGTTCTTTCTGGACGGGCAGAGAAGGCTGGGATAGGTGGCAGAGAAATGTAGGGCATAGGGCAGAGAAACTAGGGCATAGGGCAGAGAAGGTTGGGATAGGTGGCAGAAAAAATAAGGGCATACGGCAGAGGACCAGGGCATATGGCAGAGAAGTCAAGGTCATAGTACAGAGAAGACTAGAGCATATGGCAGAGATAGCTGAGATAGGTGGCAGAGAAGATTAGGCCATAGGGCAGAGAAGACTGGGCAGAAAAGACTGAAGCAGAGGACAGAGAAGGTTGGGACTGAGGAGTGCATAGGCTTGCACAAAAGGCATTGTCAGCTTCTGATTTACTTTGCTTGCAGTGTTCCTCCTGTAAATATCTTACATTTCCTGTTCCGTATTTGAGCTGTGAGGTGTTCACCTTTCTGTGTTTGAGGTGTGAGGTGTTCACCTTTCTGTGTTTGAGGTGTGAGGTGATCACCTTTCTGTACTTGAGGTGTGAGGTGATCACCTTTCTGTGTTTGAAGTGTGAGGTGTTCACCTTTCTGTACTTGGGGGTGTGAGGAATTTCCATTTCTGTAATTGTTAGCTGTTCATGTATTTGAGGAGTAGTATGATCACCTCTCTGTACTGTGAGTTATGTCAAATGTTTCTATTTTAGCTGCCCATCCCAGTATCCCAGCACACATATGTTTTAAAGATAAAACTGCCACCTCCCCCCCCCCCCCTCTCTGCCGACCTGACAGGGAAAACACCAGGCAAGAATCTAAATTAAATCATCCGCCCCGTCTCCAGCTTCTAGAATTTGTTAAGTAGCAGTTTAAAACAAGTCTTAATCGAGTTAATGTTTTCTTGTCTGTGTAATGGCGGTGTAAGCTGCTTGTAGATTCTGTATTTTGGCCGAGTGTAAGGACGGTGTAAGGACAAGGTTATGGACAAGTGTAAAGAGGGTGTAAAGCTATATGTAAGCACAGGCCACGTGACAAGTGTAAGGACAGATATAAGGCTATATGTAAGGACAGGAGTCCCGACAAATGTAAGGACTAGACAAAGGATTGCCTCGTGACTCTCTGTTTGAAACTGTACCACATGAGGGAATCAAACATGTCCGAAATCGTAGGCGAACGTCAACGTAGTCACTAATTTAGCAAAATCTCGACCCCCCCCCCCCCCCAACCCACCCACACCCTCTAGGGCATTCAATTTTCTGGGTTTTCTGTTCGTACAGTCTAGAAAAGTGTACGTAAAAGTGTAAGGACAGGTGTAAGTACAAGTTTAATAAATAAAAAGTCTAAAATCAAATACTAGACCAAAGGATTTTTTTCTGAATTACTAAGTAAAAAGTCATAGGTAAAAATTTTTTTTTCTTTTGGGCATCACATCTGTTGCTATACCCATCAAGATTATATCTGAAATCACCAAGATTATACATGTGTATTATACTCACGGCTATAGGGCTGGTAAGTAGGTCACCAACCAGTTCTACGGCTCAATAAAACCTGCATGAGCCATAGAACTGTTTATTGACCTACTTACCAGCCCTATACAAACATAAATTAAGAATACCAAATGTTGTGAGCTGTTTTACCAATGCCCCGCCCACTAATGATTTCCGTGTATTCGGAAACATGTTCCGCTGGTCACGTGTCCCGACAATGTGATCAGAAAGATCCACAAGAGCATCAGAACTTTGAAAATAATAGAACAGCAACCTGACACTATTTTATTTTATAAGCTCGCTCGGTCACAATTTCAAGACAAGTTTGTGGAAATCTTGTTAAAAAAATAAAGTCATCAAATTACAGTAGGAAATACGAATATCATTCAAATCATTTCATGTCTAGTGTCTGTAACATTACGCCTCTGTGAATCTGTAGTTTGCAGATATTTCTACAGAAATATCATTTTTGCCAACACAACCCCATGTAATCTATTTGGTAATATTTTTGTATATCATTTCAAAAAGCTCAAATTTGATATTTCTGCATTAGAAAAAAAATCAAATTGTTCAGTTAAGAGGACACGGAATATTTCGAATTATCGTTGTCACTTTTCAGTGTCACATGTCAGTGTCACATGTCAGTGTCACTTGTCAGTGTCACTTGTCAGTGTGTATTTTCCATTGTCAGTGTCCATTGTCAATGTCCATAGTGTCCATTGTCAATACCATTGTCCATTGTCGGTATCACTTTTCAGTGTCCATTTACTGTCAGTTCAGTTTCATACAAAGTGTCTATTTCCAGTCTTGCCAATGATTGTCATACAATCGTCCACTGATGTTGCCTGATCTTCAGATAAGTAGGGGCGGGGAGAGCTAGGTCATGGTCAGTACAAAGGTGGACATATTAGGTCAATAGGTCGCTACATGGATGGGGAATAATAGGTCAATAGTCACTACATGGATAGGGAATGCTAGGTCAAAGGTCACTAAATGGATGGGAAATAATAATAGGTCAGTAGGTCAGTACATGGATGGGAAATGTTGGGTCAATAGGTCAGTAAAGTGTTAGGTCATTGCCCATTAGGTCTATACATAATTGGGCTATGTGATGTGACGTTATACCTGGTCAAGTAACGACCTAGTCTAGCTGGAAAAGGCTGTGTTGTTAGGCCGAAGGTCTGGCCAGACTCTCACCTGAACATACACCTGAGAAATCAGATCAAAATCACGTGGTGGTGACGTGTACTTCCGGCACATGACCGGATGCGACCGAACCACGTGGTTAACTTTTGTTTCAAGAATTCAAACCCCGACACGACAAAAAAAATCGATTTGATCAAGACCGGTATTAGTGTTACAAAATGTAAACAAACTACTTTTGTCGTGGATCACGTCGCTTGACAAAGCGATCTGGGTCATGTCACGTGATTAAGTCACGTGATAGCGTCGTGTCCCAGGAGACCTAAGCTGCGGGGCAAATGAAGACGTTTTAAGACACAGATCCTCTAAACACCGGAGATTCTGCTAAGCGGATTTCATCAAAGACCGCGCGTCAAATTTTTGTTATACCGCGCGTCAAATTTTTGTTGTACTTTAACAAAGTACACCCAATAAGCGAGGTATATAAAATACACTTCTGTTGTTGCATGTTTGTTGTATTCTTGTTATACATGAATATATAACAAACAACAAACGAAAAATCTTAACATACTCTTCTAATTCTGTAAGTTTGTTATATTTATGTTGTACTATTGTTGTCCTAATATTTTGAAAAAAAAAATTGTATCTAATAAAAATGTTAGACTTTAAATCAACATAAAGTCTTCAACAGTGATGATTTAAAATCATTCCTTGTGTACGAAACTAGTGCTGAGATTATCCGCTGCGTTAGAGTTGGTATTAAACCTCACTAGGAGCCAACATATCTATGTGACCAGAGTTTGACTTTTGTACGTTTGGCTGAGTTACTCCAAACATTTTCTAGTTTTCTCATTGGGTCTAACATTTTGTATTGTTGTGATTGGGTCTAACATTTTGTATTGTTGTGATTGGGTCTAACATTTTGTATTGTTGTGATTGGGTCTAACATTTTGTATTGTTGTGATTGGGTCAAACATTTTGTATTGTTGTGATTGGGTCTAACATTTTGTATTGTTGTGATTCGGTCTAACATTTTGTATTGTTGTGATTGGGTCTAACATTTTGTATTGTTGTGATTCGGTCTAACATTTTGTATTGTTGTGATTTGGTCTAACATTTTGTATTGTTTTGATTCGGTCTAACATTTTGTATTGTTAATATTTGGTCTAAACATTTTTAGTATTACGATTGCGGGTAAACATCTTGTATTGCAATTATTTGGTTTATTGGAATGCGTGGCCTAAGTTGTATAGTGCTAGACTGCTAACCCGAAAGTCTTGAGTTCGAATCCGGGTCCAAGTCAGTAGTACGTCCTGAGTCTACCCAGCTCTAATGGGTACCTAACTCATGTTTGGAAAAGTAAAGGCAACTGGGCAAAGTGCTGACCACTGATTCCCTTCATATTAAGTTCATATGCCGAGGTCAAGAACACACATTCTCTTCATATGCCGAGGTCAAGAACACACATTCTCTTCATATGCCGAGGTCAAGAACACACATTCTCTTCATATGCCGAGGTCAAGAAACATAATTATGAACTCTACTTTATCTGCTCAATAGATCGTTAGGTCTAAAGAGGATTCTTTATGATTTGGTCTAAAAAAATAAGTGTTGGAATTTGTTTTAAACGCTTTTAGTGTTAAGAATTGGTCTAAAATTATTTATTGTGATAATTTAGTCTAAAAAATGTTCCTTTCTTCTAGCTTGATGGGAAAAAATGTCATTCTTACATGAGCGTTGTTCGCTCTGATACCCAGACCTTATAAAAAATCTTGGCTTTAAAAACGGCTATAATCCCATGCTGCCGACTCGTTTTCAACACGCTACTAATTACGGGCTAAGGCGCTGACTGGTAATTAGATTAGCTGCGAGTGCGGTAATTAAGACATTATCAGCTCCGTTTTCGTGATGTAAATGGTGTTTGGATTTGATGTAACCACGTGATGGAGATGGTTAGGTGTGATTTAACCCCGTGATGTAGATGGTTACGTGTCATTTAACCACATGATTAGATGGTTACAACTCAAGGAACATCTACATGGGGTACCCGCAAATCTGGAGACCACAGTACAGTTCATCCACGAAGTTGAACGTTAAGAACGCAGAAGAAGAAGATGGTTCATGTGAATTAATCACGTAATGTGGATGGTAGTAAGAAGATGTGATTTAACAAGGGCATAGTAAAACTAAACATATTTCGGGCTATATATATATATATATATATATATATATATATATATATATATATATATATATATATATATATATATATATATATATATATATATATATATATATATATATATATATATATATATATATATATATATATATATATATATATATATATATATATATATATATATACTTAACATAGACCACAGCACACTAGAAAAAAATATCATCATTGATCATAGCACCCCGTTGTTCTGATATTTTCAGCGAAATACTACGAGTGATTTGGTTAGCTTATAACTACTAATTAAAGCGAGGAAATATATCAGTGATTGTGAAGAGTGGGGGTGGGGGGGGGAATTGCAGAGAGACAAAAATAGTATCTGTCTTTGTCACACTTATAGATCTAGTTGTAACTAGTATACAGTTTTTTTCTCTTTGCTTTTAGAAACCAGAAGCGTGTTGCGTGCCGCGTAATGTTTCATTTAAAGGCCATCAGCGACTTGTGGTCTGATCGTAATGGTGTCTCGTCTCGTTTGTATGTGTACGTGTGTGTTGGTATGTGTGTGCTTGTGTTTGTACCGCGCTTAACATGGGCAGATAGTTTTAAAGATGTATGACGAATATAGCCAGACTCAAAAGATAAGTATTTTTTTTTTAAATAAAGCTAAAAGTTTTCTTAAGTATAGTATAATTTTATTACAAAGAAACGCGGAAGATATCTTTCTTAAGACACGGGAAGTTGACCATTAAAAACAGTGGAAATTGTGTAACTAGTTCAGGAAGTGGTCTGTCCAAAGACACGTAGAGTTGTCTGTCTAAAGACACAAGGAAGAAACAAAATAGACAAATTAAAATTAAGTGCCCTAGACCTAAAAATGTCCTTTGTCAAAAGTGTATTTCGAGTCATAACAAAAAAACGTCGTTTTTAATTAGTTGATCAAAGGGTGGTGTAAGAACAAAATATTGAAAATTTGTAATTTAATGATGGTGAGTGGGGGCGGATAAAAAAAAACCTGAATGTATTGATAAAACTTACTGGGTAGAGGGGGGGGGGGTGTTAAAACACATCTAACGAGCGTTAAAAAATGCGAAAATCAAAGACTTGTGATAACTGGTTTGGCTATTTTTAATTATTCTCGAGCTAAATAGCTTATTAGGCAATCGCTGTTTTCTTTGTTTTACCTAAGGCTTGACATGTAACCAGATTCAAATTGTCTATCTAAAAAAATTGTGTACGACTTGGCTGCAGTTCTGGGAATGTCACAGCTGAATAAGGAACAAAAGATTGTTTTACTTGTATTAAGTGGGTGGTTGGGGTTAGCCTTTACTTTAATGTGGGTGGTTGGGGGGTAAATATAAATACATTTGACGTGGGAGGTTTGGGGATTAAATTTTACTTAGACTTGGGAGGTTGGGGGTTCGTGTTTACTTAGACTTGGGAGGTTGGGGGTTCGTGTTTACTTTAGCTGTGGATAATTGGGGGATAAATTTAATTTTTACTTTAGATGTGGGAGGTTTGGTCGGTACTTTGCTTTATGTTTGAGTGTAGGAGTAAGATCTTCACTGTTGGCCAGAGGAAGGAAGGGATTGAATCTTTAGGTTTGATGAATTGAGAACATTAAAATTGATTATTTATTCTTAATGTAAAACTTGCCGCTGTAGGTCTAGAGTTCGTCTCCTGTACACCCAACCACCAAACTACTTCTACAATAATGAAAATTGTGCACTGAAAGGCAGAGCAAAAACTCCCAATTTAAGCCAAGCTACAATAGAATATATTTTTCCTTTATTACCAGGGATATTGCCTAGAACTAGAATAAAACGGTGTAACTCGTTTTCTACAGTACTTTGCCTAGCATATCTTGCTACTACAGAATTTCACGTAGCATGCCTTAAATGTCTTATTACAAATGTACTTTGCCTAGCATGTCTTATTACACATGTACGTTGCCTAGCATGTCTTGTTACAAAAGTACTTTACCTAGCATGTCTCGTTACTTGAGTACTTTATTTGAGCATGTCTTATTACAAAAGTACTAAGCCTAGCATGTCTTATTACAAAAGTACTTTTATTAAAGACCTCTTTTTACTTGTATTGAACAGGGCCATACTTTATCACACACGTTTGGTTTCAAAAACTGAGATCCTTCCATTGTTTCTATCATTATCCCCCCCCCCCCCCCACACACACACTTTTCCCATAATGCGCCATCCCCAGACTCAAATAGCCGGTGGCCAAAACTTGCAGGCCCCACCGTTTAGCAGCGCCTCTCGGCACCCCGGTTCACCAGGTTTTAATGTATTGCCTTTCAATTGAATTTTGGGAATACTAAGCTGGCCAGGAAATGGGAGACTGGAGATAGAGCCGGGACGCTGAATGTATTCTGTTCGCGGGTTTTTAATGAAATTTTAGGGCAGTGCTCGATTTCTTTCAGTTTATACAAGGACAGAGATTAACAAACTACACGTTATTCGCGTGATAGTAAAAAGATAATGTGATTTTAATTTATTTTTTCTTATTGATTTAGAACTTTTGGAATTTTTCTAGCTTTTTATCAATTTGCAGGGTAAGTAGGATGCTCTTCGAAACTTGTATATCAAGTGGAATATCTTTTTAGTGTTTATATTACATAGAAAGCTTCTTATATTTTTAAATAATAATAAATGTCGTAACGACGTATTTTCCTGACGATGTCGTTATTGGAGTCTTGTATAGGATAAGAGGTTTGTTCATGAACATTAGGGCAAAGGTTAGGGCTAGGCTCAAGTTTTTTGGGCTCTACCATGGTCAGTGTTAAGATACTCAACAAAGCTCTTCTTTAAGTAGCCCAAAATTACATTCTTGCAGCTATTTTAAATCTCTCCTATCTTATTTGGAAAATTTGTAATGGACGGGAGGGGGGGGGGGGTGAGAGATAATTGAAATTTTCAGTGTGGGTCCTAAATTTTCTTTTATAGACGGGGATGCCGAAGATACTGGTTGAAGTATATATATATATTGTAAATAATTTATTTCGTTCGGCGGTGCCCCCCCCCTTCACCCCGAGGAGATGCCTGAAAGAAACTGGTTGAACATGTTCCTCTGATGTTGCTGTTGTGACCGGAGGTTTTTTCCATGAGATGTAAGTAGCAACAGATCGTTACAGGAGGTCACAAGGTCATGCCATCGGGAGAGTAAGAAACGGAAGTAGGTGGGCGGGGTTAACTTTGAGACACGTGACCTGGTTTGGTTCGCAGCAAACATTTTAGGGTTTCTTTGCGTGTCAGACACAGGATGTCAGGCTAATGGAAGGGTGGGATATGGTGGTGAGACAATGGTGAGACAGTGGGGTGAGATACGGTGGTGAGACAATGGTGAGACAGTGGGGTGAGACAATAGTGAGACAGTGGGGTGAGATACGGTGGTGAGACAATGGTGAGACATTGGGTGGAATACGGTGGTGAGACAATAGTGAGACAGTGGGGTGAGACAATAGTGAGACATTGGGGTGGGATGCGGTGGTGAGACAATAGTGAGACAGTGGGGTGAGATACGGTGGTGAGACAATGGTGAGACATTGGGTGGAATACGGTGGTGAGACAATAGTGAGACAGTGGGGTGAGACAATAGTGAGACAGTAGGGTGAGATACGGTGGTGAGACAATGGTGAGACAGTGGGGTGAGATACGGTGGTGAGACAATGGTGAGACAGTGGGGTGAGACAATAGTGAGACAGTGGGGTGAGATACGGTGGTGAGACAATGGTGAGACATTGGGTGGAATACGGTGGTGAGACAATAGTGAGACAGTGGGGTGAGACAATAGTGAGACATTGGGGTGGGATACGGTGGTGAGACAATAGTGAGACAGTGGGGTGAGACAATAGTGAGACATTGGGGTGGGATACGTTGGTGAGACAATAGTGAGGCAGTGGGGTGAGACAATAGTGAGACATTGGGGTGGGATACGGTGGTGAGAAAATAGTGAGGCAGTGGGGTGAGACAATAGTGAGACAGTGGGATGGGATATGGTGGTGAGACAATAGTGAGACAGTAGGGTGAGATACGGTGGTGAGACAATGGTGAGACAATGGGGTGAGATACGGTGGTGAGACAATAGTGAGACAGTGGAGTAAGACAATAGTGAGACAGTGGGGTGAGATACGGTGGTGAGACAATAGTGAAACAACGTGGTGGGATATGGTGGTGAGACAATAGTGAGATAGTGGGGTGAGACAAAAGTGAGACAGTGATGTGAGACAATATTGAGACAGTGGGGTGAGTCAGCAATAGAATGAATGTAACTGTTGAGTGAGAACAGTTTGTGAGAGGCGAGTGAGACAGTGAAGCAAAATAACTCTAAAATACTAGTTCTCTCGCTTTACCTTTGCTTACTAACCCAAACAAAACGGCAATACCTCAACTTTGAAACAATTACCTAGAACTCTCACTTTTGTTTTGAACGATCGATGGTACTGTTGCTACTGTAAGTAACTCCTAACCATCCACATTTCAACAAAAACACAACTTGCTGTGTTTAAATGTATGACGCCAGCCGATGTTGTACCAGCTGATTGTTGTCCAATGTATAGAGAAGCCTTACCATCAACAGTAGTACACCACACTGAATGACAGCTTCGGTCGGAAAAGTGCAAGGATAGCTCTGAAGTCACTTCCGACTTCAAAGATTTCTATTTTATCCCAGAAAAAAAGACAATTCGCCTAAAAAGGTACATTAAAAATGTATATAAAGCACGCAGCAGTTTCATGTTTCAATTGAGTTTGTCTTGGATAATGTAATATTTGTTTCATGTTATGTTTAAAAGCATCGATCACGTTTTATGTCTTTTCTAACCCGCTGATTACATTAAAAATAATAAACAAATCGGCTATACGTACAGTGTTTCTTCCAGACTTTTTTCTCCGGGGGGTAGGGGGGGGGGCACTTGAAATTTTCGGGGGGGGGGGGCTGTAGACTTTCTTCGGGGGTGGGGGGGGGGGCGGACACTGTTAAAAGTATATATTTTCTATATATATTATACAAATTCCATTTCGTTCGGGGGGGGGCGGAAGAATTCCCCCCCCCTCCTCCCGAAGTGATGCCTGGAAGAAACTTTGTATATGTATGTCTGTGTATATTAAGCTGGACATTGTTTTTTTTGTATGACATTCAATGACATTACTTATCTGTTTGTCATTTGGTCTTTTTTTCAGAGATCTAAAAACTGCGACTAGCGAGTTTAGAATCTAATGTAAAAAAAAATATTGTTTCGTTTTTTTTTCCTTTTCGCCTTGACAGCAAGAAATGGATTTTAAAGAGCACAAAGACTGATCAGCGTGGTACTAATAGAACACATTTCTAATTTTATTAGGAGGCCACATTTCTAGTTTTACTGGGAGGCCACATTTCTAGTTTTACTGGGAGGCCACATTTCTAGTTTTACTGGGAGGCCACTGGGCCACATTTCTAGTTTTACTGGGAGGCCACATTTCTAGTTTTACTGGGAGGCCACATTTCTAGTTTTACTGGGAGGCCACATTTCTAGTTTTACTGGGAGGCCACTGGGCCACATTTCTAGTTTTACTGAGAGGCCACATTTCTAATTTTACTGGGAGGCCACATTTCTAGTTTTACTGGGGGGCCACATTTCTAGTTTTACTGGGAGGCCACATTTCTAGTTTTACTGGGAGGCCACTGGGCCACATTTCTAGTTTTACTGAGAGGCCACATTTCTAATTTTACTGGGAGGCCACATTTCTAGTTTTACTGGGGTGCCACATTTCTAGTTTTACTGGGAGGCCACATTTCTAATTTTACTGGGAGGCCACTGGACCACATTTCTAATTTTAATGTTAGGCCACATTTCTAATTTTACTGGGAGGCCACATTTCTAATTTTACTGGGAGGCCACATTTCTAGTTTTACTGGGGGGCCACATTTCTAGTTTTACTGGGAGGCCACATTTCTAGTTTTACTGGGAGGCCACTGGGCCACATTTCTAGTTTTACTGAGAGGCCACATTTCTAATTTTACTGGGAGGCCACATTTCTAGTTTTACTGGGGTGCCACATTTCTAGTTTTACTGGGAGGCCACATTTCTAATTTTACTGGGAGGTTACTGGGCCACATTTCTAGTTTTACTGGGAGGCCAAAATTCTAATTTTACTGGGAGGCCACAATTCTAATTTTAATGGGAGGCCACTGGGCCACATTTCTAGTTTTACTAGGAGGCAACAATTTTTTTTCTAATTTTACTGGAAGGCCACATTTCTAATTTTACTGGGAGGCCACATTACTAATTTTACTGGGAGGCCACATTTCTAATTTTACTAGGAGCCACAATTCTAATTTTAATGGGAGGCCACTGGGCCACATTTCTAGTTTTACTGGGAGGCCACATTTCTAATTTTACTAGGAGGCCACAATTTTTTTTTTCTAATTTTACTGGGAGGCCACATTTCTAGTTTTACTGGGAGGCCACTGGGCCACATTTCTTATTTCACTGATAGGCCAATGTTACTTCTAAAAAAAACAAATTCCAGAGAAAAACGAGAACTTAAACTGTGTAATCTGTTTTCAAAGCATGCAAATATTAATCCCGAATCACGCAATTCGTGCAGGATTTTCTAAATACGGAAACATGTTATTTGTCGTAATGTGTAATGAACAGCGCAATTACCCTAACATCTTTTTTTTTAAACTTTGCCCCTTGTCGATGAAGAAAGACAACCACGTCTAAAAATGAGACTAAATTATCCGCTCCTCTCTGTATCACTCAAATGTAAACCACTTACATTTTGTGGGCCGAGGTTTCGTTGAAGACTAGCTGTCAAAGGCGCAGCTACCCTTTCCGGCGCCCCGGGGAGAACTATCGATTTAGCGCCCCCGCTCATTTATATAGATATTTACATTTGATGGAAAAATCCCCCCCCCCCCCTTTTCGGAAAGGTTGAGGGCGCTTTTTACCAATCACTGTCTCGTAATAGTTTTTTTTTAAATATATTTTAGCATCACAAATTGATATCGGTTGAATAGCAGTTTATTTCTTTAATTTTGATTGTGAATAACTCAGTGATGCAGCTCACAATGGGTTTTTTTATTCATTTTTTAAAACCAAGTTTGGCGCCCTCTTTTAAGGACGGTGCGGTGGGGTAACAGCCCTATCCCCCTCCTCTAGCTACGCCTCTAGCAACTGTATTTTGACAGTACTGAGTCCAGAATCCAACCTTGTCAGAGAAAAATGTATACAATAAACAGTAACACAAATCAGTCGGACAACTTTTCCTGATCAGTCCTGTTGGAAATGTTTCAAGTCACCCTGATTTATTCAACACTAGTTCTCTATATATGATTTACTCCATGTCTCTGTAAATATTTGCACGTGAAAGCTGCTTGAAATTTTAATCATATTTAAAAATAGCGTCAAGCTCCTGAACTCGATGAAAATTCATTATTGATCGAATTGACCACAATGGCCTTTAAAAAAAATAGCAACACATGCTGTTGCGAGCATAGCTTTTGCCCTGAAGCAAAAAGAAAAGGTTCAAATAAATCGACTGTTTCCTTGCTTTTTTTTTTGTTTCGTAAAATTAATTTTTTACTGCTTGATCGTCGTCTAATTTGTGTTGGCAGTTTTTTTTTAAATCTTTAATTACGCGGAGACTTTTTGCTTGACTGCCGCAGGTTGTGTTAGCTTTTATTTCCGGGGGTAAAATTTAAATGTTCAGTCTCAGGGGAACTGAGGTAAAAACGTTTTCTAGGTGTTACAAATCTGTCCTGGAATGCTTCCATGGGAGTAGGAATATTAAATGTCTTTAGGTTATGGCAGTTTCTCAACAAGCAATACTTTTTTTGTAGTTTTTAAACATTTTTTTAGCCCTAGATCTACAAGGACATACCTTTTTTTAACGAAATTAAATTGTTAGACATCGTTTCACCTTTGTCACTAAGTTAAGTAGCATGTCGGAAATATAGGTTACTCGAAAATGCGCAAGCGGAAAACAGCGCTAAGGACAACTGCGAAAGCAGAAAAATTTGTAAATACAAACTAATTATACTAATACATTTTTTTGGGCATATTTTGTGGAAGCGTGTTTTTATTTTACTACAATGTACATGTTGTCATTCTTTATTAATATCTATAATCGCTCGATTTAAGAAAATGAAAATGCCCTTGCGCCCTTTCGTTTGGCGCAGTTTTTCGTTACGCATCTTTCCGGTCACCGGAAATATAAACTACAAATATATGTAACTATTAAAGAGTCTTAGAAAGTCGTATTTGGCAAGTTATATCTCCTTATTAACCAGAGTTACTTCCAGGCATCTCTTCGTCCCCCCCACTCGTCCCTCCCCCCCCCCGAACAAAATGGAATTTATATAAAAAACATATACTTTTACCAGTGTCCGCCCCCCCCCCCCCCCAGGAAATGTTGACTCCCCCCCCCCCCCCCCTGAAAATATCAAGTGCCCCCGGAGATAAAAGTCAGGAAGAAACACTGTTATTAACTTGGGCCAATAACAAAAGAAAAAAAAATCGCAAGCATTGATTGAGCATTGTCTCGAATTGATGGGCATATGACTCAAACAGAATGTTAGCAGCTATTGCGTTTTGTTTTAAATTATTTTGTTTATTTATTATTTTATTTTTGTAAAGTTATATATGAATTGGACGTAGTGTCTTATTTTAACAAATCTTTAAAAAGATTGTGTTTGAGGGCGGGGGCTGTTTTAGAAAAGAGAAAATAAAAAATATTAGGGTAGGGGTATAGGTATATATCTCACGGCATGTTATCGCGAGGGTGGGTAGTCTGACCTTTTATGGCAATGTGGGGGGAGGGGGGGCAAGGGTGCCTGACTTTTTATAACCCCCACAGGTTATGAATGTGTACACAGCTGAAGAGGAGGTTAGGGTGATCACGTGATTGAAAGTTTACGCGCCATCTTAATCTAATGTAAACAGTGTCCTGTTCCTCATTAATCATCCATAGCCTTTAGTGTAAAACATACATGTCTACATATACAAGCATACACATACACACCAACATATACACGTCGACATATATACGCATGCATGTACACGTCTACGCGTTCACACGCAATTATACATTCACACATACACATAGACACCTACATATTCACACATACATCTATACCCCTATACATTCAGAGAGGCGGCCTTTGATTGTCAGTTTCAAACATGACCAGTAAGTGTAACTCACTCCCTCCTCCCGCCCTCTAACACACACACACACACACGCAGGCGCACACACATACACTTGCTTTCTAACTGTTACAAAAAAGGAGAGTCTTTTTATGGTCTGCGTTTATCATTTCTGCCCAACATTCTACCATTTTTCATTTAAACTTGATTTAAACAACCCCGCCCCCTCCCACCACACACACACACACACACACACACACACACACACACACACACACACACACACACACACACACAAAACAACAGCCGGCTATCTACTCGGAAATCTCGCTCGAACAAGGGAAACAACTCTACTAGGAGTGTAATGATTATAATCTTACCACTTTAGACACAATCTAATATTATTAGAATTCTCTCCCTTTTATAGATCCCTATGTGTTCGTCGAAGAAAAATAAAACTCCTCCTAAAGGGAAAACAATGTTGATCTAATATCCTCTAGTCGGGGCTGTGTTATCTCAAGCCATTAATTCGGCTCTTAGTGGGAAAGTGGAAATGGCACATTTAAATATTAAGTTATGACTTGCTAAACAATATTGTAGCATTTTATCCCTAGCTATTTTGTGCTTAAGTAAACACGATATACCAACAAACTGGTATATTTTTGATATAAAAGTGATAATTTGAACTGACCTTTCACCTAATGGTGGTGTTAAAGAAAAGTGAATTTATTAATAGACCTTTTGTGCGTGCTATGGAAGTGGACATTTCGTTGTGCTTTACTAATTACAACGTGGCAACAACATCGCTTTAGCTGCACATATTTCTGCGTATAGATGTGAGTCAAGTAGAGGCGTAGCTAGAGAAGGCCGGTAGGGCACAAACATCTATGTATGCAAACTATGCATATACATAGTTATATAAATGGGGGAAGGGGAGCAAAATTGTTTGTTCGCCCCGGGTGCCAAAATGGGCTGCTACGCCACTAACGTAAAGAGTTAGTGATTATGGCAGACCTAATAAAATTGTTCTTACTTTACTGGCTTAATAATAATCGACGGGAAAAAACTATAGAAACGTAGGCTTTATACAACAGTGCAAACAGCTTTTTATAGAGTTAATTTTTCGCTAAGTAAAACAACATTCGGTTTCTTAAAAGAATACAACATTTAGACTTGCGCTAAAGAAAGTTTTGTTTTACAACGAACTCCAAAACTCAATATAGTTTTATAGCTTTTACAACAAGCATCTCAAAAATGAGACTTTCGCCAAATAAAACATCGTGTGGTTTTTATATCAAGACAAACAAATGAGCCAGAGAAAGCATAAAACTTAACCCTACTCACCTAGAGGAGAAAGAGCAGGATCGAATGCCATAGATTCTCGCCCTTGATTACACCGGGCTACAGGGTCCTGTGTCCGTCCATGCTCACGGATAAATGTCCATCACGTCCTGAAACTTGTACTCACCCTTGCGCGAGCGATTTGTCTCCGCGAGACACGAGTAAGCCACGTGCACCTAGCCACGCGGGCTGGGACAGCGGAGGGCTGTAGTACTGGTGACGTAATACAGCGTAGAATTACGTCACGTTGGGTTTTCGTTACGTGACGTAGAAGGTTAGCGAGATATCGTTTGATAATATATGATGAAAAGCATGTTTTATTATCACTCTGTTGTCTTTTACTTGGTGTCTTACTGTATTACTGCCCGGGTATTTCGTTGGATGATAAAACAGCATGAGATTTTTTTTGACATGACAAATTTTATGAGATTTTGTGGCATCACAGATTATCATGAGATTTCGTAGTATGAGAAATTATCATGAGATTTCGTGGCATTAAAGATTATCATGGGATTTCGTAGTATGAGAAATTATCATGAGATGGCATATTATCTAGATCAGAGGTTCCCAACCTTTTTTTTACTCTAGAGCACATTCTAAAATATCGGTAGGGTGGCGGGCACCACCTATTTTAAATCGACAAACTCCTTTGATAACTTGTAATTTTCCCATAATTTATTTTCTTATTTTCTTATTATTATAAATAATAAACAAAAATGTTTCAAAATAATAAAATTATTTGGCATTTTTTTGACATTGCATACACACAGGGTTGGGAACCCCTGATCTAGATGAATGCGCATGTTGTATTTTAATAGCATGTTATATTACTATGGGGTATTTTGTTTACATATGTTAGCATTATCATCATCTTTTCCTTTGTGTGACCAAAACACATGGAGCCGCCACAGAAAGATATGTTAGCATAATTAAGTAATATTTTTTTCAACGCCCAATAGGTTTAGTTTTTTTTTCTCTTCAGAATTTGAATTTGTAAATGTGTTATTTCCTATTCTGTATAATTCTTACCTCGCCCCCACCCCAAGTCCCCCCCCCCCCCCCCATTGATTTGGCCCATATGCGTGTTTGTATCTGTTGGTTTGCATGTGGGCACGTGCATGCTTGCGCGCGTGCGTGCGTGGGCTTTTAAAAGGTTTACTGTATCAGATTATTTTGTGTGGAACAAGGTTTTAGGACAAGAGGAATATAAGCATAATTGAAGATCAGGAATATAAGCATAATTGTATAGCAGGAATGTAAGCATAATTGTATAGCAGGAATGTAAGCATAATTGAGGATCAGGAATATAAGCAGAATTGTATAGCAGGAATGTAAGCATAATTGTATAGCAGGAATGTAAGTATAATTGAAAATCAGGAATGGAAGCATAATTGAAGATCAGGAATGTAAGCAGAATTGTATAGCAGGAATGTAAGCATAATTGTATAGCAGGAATGTAAGCATAACTGAAGATCAGGAATGTAAGCATAATTGTATAGCAGGAATGTAAGCATAATTGTATAGCAGGAATGTAAACATAATAAAAGATCAGGAATGTAAGCAGAATTGTATAGCAGGAATGTAAGCATAATTGAAGAGCAGGAATGTAAGCATAATTTTCAGCTGAGCTCTTGATGAAACGGCCCGTCATGTCAAACTCGCTGTCGATCAAACCAAAAGGGCCGTCGACAAAAATAACCCCATCAATACAACTCGAAAAATTCGGAATTTGATCTATTTTCAATTTACTGATGCATACTGGCCTTAACCCGGGTTTAGTATGTTGGCCCTGGCCGGGATTTAGGATGTAGACCTTAGACGAGTCCTGGGATTTTGGTCATACCTGGTGTATGGCGGCCTTGTATATCTGTTAACGCCGCCATCCTCCAGCCTGTACAAATCTACATCTAATGCTTCAGTTTTATTTTACCCTAAACTTTAATTACACAAATCTACATCTAATGTTTAAGTTTTATTTAACCCTAAACTTTAATTACACAAATCTACATCTAATGTTTAAGTTTTATTTTACCCTTAACTTTAATTACACAAATCTACATTTATTGTTTAAGTTTTATTTTACCCTGAACTTTAATTACACATTCAACATTGTTTTCTTAATTGTTGATCCTGAATCCAAACATCAAATTGTATATACAACATTTTTAAACAGCACTAAACATTACATACATTAATAATGCTAAAAACAACCCATGGTCCAAAATTAATCAAATTCAGGAATCTTAATGAGGAAACCCATGTTGTGTTAGATGACGTCACATGTAATCAAACAGCGGTGAGAACCACATATGAATGGTTTCTGGTTATTTGTCGTCTGCTTTACGTCTGTCAACTACGCATAACGTCCTTGCGAGGCCGGTTGATTGCTTTTCAAATCTACACCCGTCTCGTAATGGCTGCCATTATCTCCATCAATTCTGCATTGGTCGTCTCCCCTGAAAGTCTATTTATAGCGACCACCAAGAGTTGTCTAGCCGAGTGATACAAAATGCCGAATATTTTAAACCTTTTTTTTTTTGGCTCTATTTGATTCTGTGTAAAACATAAATAGCACAGCTCTTTGCCTTGTTATGTGTTTACATTTTATTTGAAATTTTTTAATAAGACCTATCAATTTAACAAGAAATATAATTGAACTCTTTTTCTGGATCTGATTTCGTTGTATTGATTTTTTTTTAAAAGTAACACCTCACGAATAAAATAAAATTTCCAGCTTTGGTTTGAAACTTTGGCGGTAATCATACAACTACACTAATTCATGTTGTGTGATTGTAGGCAATAAGGTTCACACGTGACGGGGGGCGGGTAAAACTGACGTCACACGTCACGATGTTCGTGCAGACAAAAATATCAACAGTTACAATTTTGTAAAATAATACGCTTATTAAACTTTTTTTTTGCCTCCCTTACTCTATATTGCGAAACAGTAAATGCAACATATAATCATTTTCTAGACATACTCGCACGCACAGACCGACACATGTATTTACACAATTTACACATGTAGGCCTATATATATATATATATATATATATATATATATATATATATATATATATATATATATATATATATATATATATATATATATATATATATCCTAATATATAATGGCCCACGTGCGCACTTCTCTCTCTCTCTCTCTCTCTCTCTCTCTGTCTGTCCGTAAAATATTTTCGCCGGACATCACATCAGAAACTGCAGCGATATATGAAGAACTTTATACGGACTTATGTTAGATGTTTTAAATGTATAACCACAATTATATTTAAAGAAGAAAAATAAAAAATAAAGGCGTATTCGAATGTAGAAAAATAATTTTAATTATGCAACCGGAAAAGTGTTTAAACTTGGGACAAGAACGCATTTAACAATGACGTCGCTTATTGTTTACACTAAAAATAAACCGGGAGTGATCTCCCCTAAACTTTCTCGAATATTCTTATATAAAATAACAGGGGATGGGAACTCGGGCTATAGACATGATTTTTAATCCATTTTAAATACTTAAAGTTTTAAAAATAGAATAAAATCTCGTAGACAAATTAATTGCACACCAAGTGAACGTGAAATAAAAAAGCGCATAATAGTGCGCAATATTATTATTACTTTTAAAATTTACATTAGTTTTTTGAGAAATCGGAAGTAGCGTAAAGTACTACTTCCAGTCAACGGAAATGACTCAAAATTTAATAGAAGGTAGAGAATTAGATCTTTTACTTACGTATGAAATTTCATTTATCTATCTGAAATAGTACTCAAGTTATAGGCTTTTGAAAAATTCAAAGTAGGAAAAGTACCAGTTCCGGTTATCGGAAATGGCTCAAAAGTTGATACGGATCTACGATTTTGATTTAATACTTATATATGAAATTTCATCAACCTAGCTGTAACGGTACTCAAGTTATCGTGTTTACACACGGACACACACACACACAGACACACACACACACACAGACACACAGACATACGGACAAGATTGCAAAATTATGTTTTTCCGTATCAGTGAGATGCAAAACGTCGAGATTTGCAAAAATCTCGATTTTTTTTTTTGCACGATTACAAGACTTTCTCTATACTTCGTATATACGAGAAAGTAAAAAGAGCACGAAACTGATGATGTCATCTTCCGAGTTTAGAATAAAAAGAAATGAACTATGTCATTTAAATATGATTTAGAGCTATGTACGCCATGAAACGTATACAATACGATTTTCTAGGCCTAAACTTTAAAAAATTATTTTATCTATTTGGATTCTAGATCTAGAGATTCTAGATCTAGAGATTCTAGATCTAAATCTAGATCTACGGAAAAACTAGACTTACACAGATGTAGACCCTACCTAGATCTAGAATCTATTCAAATAATACATTTCTATACTAAAATATTTCAGGCTTTAATTACTTTATTGAAATCTTTGTTTATCTATGCAATTTGCTAATCTCTATATTATATAAAGCTAAGTTGTAGTGTGCCCGATAGGGCACTTCCGGCGCCGCAGGCGCTTCAAATTTGGCAGGATCTTGCCTTGGGGCGACAGAACACGGGGGCCGGTTGGCCGAAAAGTCTACGATGAGGGGGTCAAAACTGACCTCGACTGACCGGCGCCTTATATTGGCGAATTAATTAAGCATTCAAATTCTCAATGTTTTCGAAAGCCTAAGCGAAGCTGGGCAGCATGCCTAGTATATATATATATGTAAGCGAATTTCAACATCTTGGCATATGTAACATTTCTGTAATCTGACATAACCTATAACCAAATAGACATACGAACTAGTTTAGAAAACATGGTCTGACTATCTTAACTTTTGATAATGTTAAGTCCACACAAACTTAGTACGGTTTTAATCAGAGTATATATGTTCATGTAATATTTCAATGTACCCTAACCATAAGGGCTGTCTAGACAGATACGTCACACCGACAAAGTCATTTCTCTTAATCCTTTAAGACGTCCCATCAAAGGAAATCAAAATGGAGATCAAATATTTCCTTGACCAAATAATACTGTCTCTTAGGTCGCCGTGACTTTGTGTGCTAAAACCACCGTTGTCCGGCCCGCGGCCCGGAGCCGGCATGTCATCACCATCTTCATCTCCGTGGGCTGCTTATGGACACAATCATACCACTGTACAGTACTCGGTTTTCGGCGATTCCTCAAAGCTGGGCCCATGACATTCCGGCTTCTTCAACTTCACTGACAACTGATATTTTCAAAGTTTGTTTTGGTCTACCAACTTTCATCTTTCCATGGGGGTTCCAGTCTAGTGCCTGTCTGGTGTAGTTTGTTTATTCGAATATCAAGCCTGCAACTGGTATTAGAGGCGTAGCGACCCTTCCCGGCGCCCGGGGACATATGTACCCCCCTGCCCACCCATCGCTACGCCTCTGACTGGTATTATTTCTTTTTTAACCAAACTTAAACTTTTGCTTGAATCTTTTTTAACCTATTACATTAAAAATGCATCTTATTTCAATTATCTTAATTTTGATTGACCGGTAGACATATGAAACAACAATATCAAAGTATTAACATAATTCCCAGAGGCGTAGCGAGGGGGGGGGGGCGGGGGGGGACATATGTTTCCGGGCGCCGACCTTAGGGGGGCGCCAAATTGAAAGTTTGAGGGGGGGGGTGCTAATGAAAAGTTCGAGGGGGGGGGTGCATATCGAAAGTTTGTCCCCGGGCGCCGGGAAGGGTCGCTACGCCTCTGATAATTCCATTGGTTGTTTTGTTTAAACTTTGTATTTTAAAAAAAAAATATTTTAGCATTTTGATATACCGGGTAATTACTAGAAGTTGAGCTAGGGCTCATATCGCGTGCGTGACTAAAATAATTTTTAATAATAAATACATAAAAACGTTTATAATTACAAGCTTTTATAAATGCACTAAAAAGAAGAAAATAATACAATTTTTATTAAATATAAAATAATTTTTAAAAATATAATAAGTCTGCGGTTACTTTAAATATAAAAAATTACTTTCTTTAAATATAATGCACTACTATTTATATCACTATAAATAAAAGCGTGGGCCGCTTGTTTAAATACTTATTATTATAGCGATCAATTAAGTCAAATTGAATGTAACGATGCATTGTCTTCATGTCTTGACCCACGTACCAATTACGAACCGTTTCTGTCAGTTAGAAATGCCTGCGATTGCGCTCGGCCGTTTCGATCTAGACAGACTGACGACAGAGGAAGCAAGTTAAATAAAAGCTTGTAAAAATTAAATATGCGTGAGCTCCTTTATCTCGTAAATGCCTATGTAATAGTAAGGATGGTGGTAGCAATGCCAGTGGTATAGGGCTATAGAAATGGTAGATTTGTGAGAAAACTGCTCGTTTTTTCTTTTCAATATTCTTAAATTATGCTGCTTTTTTAGGGTATGATAAATAAGTATTAAATTCAGAAGCTTGTTGATAAATTACACCTTCAGTTACTGAATATCGCTCAAAAGTTGACATAAATGTTTAGGACCTAATACACACAGATAAAACTCAGTTCCTCACAGAAGAGCTACTCAATTTTTCAAATTCAACCACACCTACACAGATATACTGACATGGTTACAAAACTGGGTGTAAAACGTATAACATTTTTTTTTCGCTCATTTACAATTGTACTCTTTATCATAAGAGAAAGTAAAAACGAAAAAGAAAGGTACCGAATAAGGTACGCTACTATGTTATAACAATACTAACAATAAAATAGGTTGTCGCCCTTTAAATTCTTAAAGTGATATATTGCAGCTAAACTTGACACTAGTTAGTATTAAGTACAACAGAAATTTTTTACAGATCGTTTATTTTCACTAGCTACTAACAGCAAAATTTTTCCAAAGCTCTTTCTCTCGAGTAGACCACATTATCATATAGCCTACTAGTACTACTAGTAAAGTATTCACTGGTACAGTAACAGAAATAATAGCTAAGACCACAAATGAAAAACCGATTAGTATTTTGGCTTTCAACGCCTATTTTATTTACTATACACATTTTAATTAATTATTATGACAGATAAATCTATGAATGAATGTAGGCATGCATAAATCGAATGAGAGCATCGAATGAATTAAAAATGAATGAATATATAGAGTGAGAATAGAATGTCAACGTTGACTATACCAAACTAAGTAACACTCTACGAACAAAAAACTTTGTATCCAAATGTTGTTGGTTTTTTTGGTATTTGAACTCTAACCCTAAGGGTCGTGATGTCAGGGTGTCGAGCTACCCATGGTCGAACTGCCCTGGATATGAAACGAACAAGGTCAGGGTTCAAATCGACAAGGTCGAACAGTCTACAGTGGACCTTCCACGATGGGAATGTAAGTAGTTCTGTACTAACCATACAGTACAGAAGTTTTCCTAGCAAAACTTGAATGGTTGTGATGGGTCCCATGTGTTCAATTGAAGCAGTTTTTGAAGAAATAGAACTACATATACAATTATTATTTTTACCAAATTCTGGTATTTTATAGCTGGTTATTAAGTACTTGAAATAAAAGCACTACCGAATCTCTTTCGTTTTACTACAGACAAAAACAAGCATTTACAAAACCAAATTAATAAAACAAAAATCCTAAGATTAAGTGTTACACATTGGGTAATAAACTTTTACCACAATGTAAGTTTGACACATTGGGTAATAAACTTTTACCACAATGTAAGTTTGACACATTGGGTAATAAACTTTTACCACAATGTAAGTTTGACACATTGGGTAATAAACTTTTACCACAATGTAAGTTTGACACATTGGGTAATAAACTTTTACCACAATGTAAGTTTGACACATTGGGTAATAAACTTTTACCACAATGTAAGTTTGACACATTGGGTAATAAACTTTTACCACAATGTAAGTTTGACACATTGGGTAATAAACTTTTACCACAATGTAAGTTTGACACATTGGGTAATAAACTTTTACCACAATTCTAAGATATTAAAAATCAGAAAAAATATGCACACTGTACTGTGAAAACTTTTCAAACAATATAAAAAATAGAGTCTATGTTAACACTGATGAAACACGTAGATCCATTCTAGGTACGTTAACTATCCAACCATGAAATCCACTGACTGACTAAACAGAATGATGTATATCAAGAATCAGGCAACAAATAAAGGATGACATATTCGACGGACATTTACTCAAATGGAAAAGCGAATGTTGAATGATAATTATACAGGAATCTGTAGCGTATTTACAGTAATCTCTAAAATATTATTGACAATAAAAGGTGAGATGACACTTGTAAAAATGCCAACTGAGCAATAGAGTTTCTCATACCGAGGTGGGTGTTGTTATTTTTTTGGTGCATAAATATTTGCTCATCACGTAATAAAATTATCAAATAACCAGAGGTAGACGGTACGTTTAAAAACAACACTGTAACAGCCAATGTGTGCATCAAGTATACAAGAGGGCAGTAACAATTCGTAACACGTAATATTGCAGGAGCTGGGTTGTACATACAAATTATTGTATGTTATATTCCACACAGCTCTCAAGCAACAAGTGGACATACAAAGCAAGGAAATCTTTTGTCACCCTATGATCCATCAGACAAATAAAGTATGAGTCGACTTGCCTTTCATAAACTACAATATTGCAGGCCAAATATTTGATTGCAAAAGTCTTGACATTTGTGTTGGTCCATGACTTCGGCCACAGCTGTGAGAGCAACCAAAGCAATGCCCTCTATCAACCAGCCGCGTCAAAAGACGTCGATGAACCCCTGGGCTTGTAGCGAGGACACCATCACGTAGACCACCCACACCACCGACACCAACAGACAGGTCAGATATTTCGGCGTCTTGGGACCTCCCAGTTCCGCTTTACCAAAGATGGTCATGTACCGTCTAACAACCAAGAGCAGAACGGTAAACACGGCACACACCGTAAAGACGGTCACGCTCAGTCCGACGGCCCCTGTAGGGTGGGTGAACTCTTTACCCTGGGGAAATACGGACAATACGAATCGTGTTAAGTTTCCTTTATCATTTTACCCTATACACTTTATATTTGAGTCATAAATCAATGTGTCCATTTATGATAGATTTCTATTCATATTTCAATTTACTCAATTTTATGATACATTTGTATTCGTATATAAATTTACCATTTATGATAGATTTCTCCATAAATTCTTAATTTATGATAGATTTTTATTCATATGAAAATTTACAATTTAATTTATCATAGATTTTTCATTGCATTCTTAATTTTATGATAGTTTTGAATTCATATGAAAATGTAACATTTATGATAGATTTTTTTTTGCACTGCACACATCAACGCATCATAATAAATGTCCTCACCTTTACCTTCCAATAGACACTAGAAATGAGCCAGGGTAAGCCCAGGCCAATGAAGACATTGATGCTGTTACTGCCGTTAATATTTCCAATGGAGGAGTCGGCCCATTTCTCGTTGACGGCGGCATATTTGGAGGCGAAGAGGTCTGGTACACCGGTACCGATGGCCACTAGAGTTATGGCTATGCAGGAGAAAAAAGTCTTGGTCAGTCGACTAACTGATAGTCACATTTCGTAAGTCCACCAAAGTCAGATATGGTATGCCCCTCCCCCCAGCGCCACTAAAAGGCAGACTTTGCCAGCGCCCTTCCACCTCCCCTAGCCCTAGCACCACGAAAGTTAGACTGTCAGTTGCCCCCAGCGCACTAAAGTCAATCTTCGTTAGTCAACTAAAGTTAGAATTGCCGGTTACCCCCACGGCATCACAAAAGTCAGACATAGCCAGTCCTCCTCTTCCCAGCTCCAAGTGCTAAGGAAGGCAGTCTTCGTAAGTCATCCACCGCCACCATGATAGCCACTGCTAAAATCGTAAGAAACTTCTACCTGAGCCACGAAGCAATGCGTCATACAAACACCGTCACTTTTTAATTCCTAGAATCTCTACCTGCATGGACCATACAGTAAACAAAAAGGGTGGCTGGAACCCCACGCTTGTTACATGTAGAGATCCCCAGAAACACAGCAAGCCTAGAAGTGTTGCCAAGAGCAGATACTGTGTTTTGTATCAGTAGAGTATCAAGAAAGACTGTGTGTTACCCATATCTTGTTTGTTGAACAGGTTTTTCTTCTTCTTCTTCGCTTGTAATTTTAATGTTGGAAGGATTTACCAATCCAACACATATAAGTTTTACGTATCAACTTGTTAAACGCCATATAGGACGTTGACTAAACCGGATTTACCGGTGATATACTTTGATGTGCCAACCTGTCAATCTTACCTGTGATGTAATTGGATGTGCCAACCTGCCAATCTTACCTGTGATGTAATTGGATGTGCCAACCTGCCAATCTTACCTGTGATGTAATTGGATGTGCCAACCTGCCAATCTTACCTTTGATGTAATTGGATGTACCAACCTGCCAATCTTACCTGTGATGTAATTGGATGTGCCAACCTGCCAATCTTACCTGTGATGTAATTGGATGTGCCAACCTGCCAATCATACCTGTGATGTAATTGGATGTGCAAACCTGCCAATCTTACATGTGATGTAATTGGATGTACCAACCTGCCAATCTTACCTGTGATGTAATTGGATGTGCCAACCTGCCAATCTTACCTGTGATGTAATTGGATGTGCCAACCTGCCA
This sequence comes from Physella acuta, assembly GCF_028476545.2. Classification (NCBI taxonomy): domain Eukaryota; kingdom Metazoa; phylum Mollusca; class Gastropoda; family Physidae; genus Physella; species Physella acuta. The sequence goes on from NW_026731652.1 coordinate 629,096, forward strand.
ATCTTACCTGTGATGTAATTGGATGTGCCAACCTGCCAATCTTACCTGTGATGTAATTGGATGTGCCAACCTGCCAATCTTACCTGTGATGTAATTGGATGTACCAACCTGCCAATCTTACCTGTGATGTAATTGGATGTGCCAACCTGCCAATCTTACCTGTGATGTAATTGGATGTGCCAACCTGCCAATCTTACCTGTGATGTAATTGGATGTACCAACCTGCCAATCTTACCTGTGATGTAATTGGATGTGCCAACCTGCCAATCTTACCTGTGATGTAATTGGATGTACCAACCTGCCAATCTTACCTGTGATGTAATTGGATGTGCCAACCTGCCAATCTTACCTGTGATGTAATTTGACATCCCAACCAGACAGCCAAAGATGGCCGCCAGATCGTTAACAATGGCGGTCAGTAGTCCGACAGTTAGCAGAGATAAGATGAATGTGGGCCAACCCCCGCCCACTGAGGGAGGGGGGAGGAAGGCAAAGAGCACCTGTATATTAAGAAACGTTTTAATTTTTTTTTTTTAAATCTATCTGGCTAAATCTACTACTGCTTCCCACAACCCCCCCCCCCCCCGGCCATTTTGTAAAATAATGTTTCTAGTTTAAACGTTCATGCTTCTCATCTCATTATGTACAGTACATTTAACTTTATGGTGTTGCGTTGTTTAAAATTAAACGTGAGAGCGGGGAAAAAGATCCCCGAAAATCTTGCATGTTTTTTCGTGTTTTGTTTACAAGCTCAATTTTTGTCTGATTACGTGCAAATCATCCAATGAAAGAACCGCATTCCACGCGCGAGGAATTTTCTAGATCTTTAGCACAGTCTATAAATTAGGGAATTGCCTAGAACGTTTGCACAGTATGTAAATTAGGGAAATTCCTAGATATTTTGCACAGTATGTAAATTAGGGAATTTCCTAGATATTTTGCACAGTATGTAAATTAGGGAATTTCCTAGATATTTTGCACAGTATGAAAATTAGGGAATTTCCTACATATTTTGCACAGTATGTAAATTAGGGAATTTCCTAGATATTTTGCACAGTATGTAAATTGAGGAGTTTCCTATAACTTTGGACCCGTCTGTAAATGGAGGAATTTCTTAAATCTTTTCAACTTAAATGCTAGTAAGAAACTTTTGTGCTTTTGTCAAACTAAGCTTAAAATATGGTATTTGATTCCATGATATTGACTAAATCATCATCATTTCCTGATGGTGCCCAAGACACCTGGGGCAGGTGAAGTAGAATTCATCTTGTTTCAGAGACTTCAGCATATGAAGGTACCATCAGAGCTGGGTGGACTCAGGGACATTATAATGACTTGAACTCGGATTCAACCTGAGACTTGCGAGTTAGCAGTCTAGCTCTCTGGCGCTAGGCCACCCTGTCTATATTAACTACATTGTGATATTGACTAAATGCTATTGACTAAATGCTATTGACAAAATGACATTGACTAAATGCTATTGACTAAATGCTATTGACTAAATGCTATTGACTAAATGATATTGACTATATGCTATTGATAAAATGCTGTTGACAAAATGCTATTGATTAAATGCTATTGACTAAATGCTATTGACTAAATGCTATTCACTAAATGCTATTGACTCAATACTATTGACTAAATGCTATTGACTAAATGATATTGGCTAAATGATATTGACTAAATGCTATTGACTAAATGTTATTGACTAAATGCTATTGACTAAATGCTATTGACTAAATGCTATTGACTAAATGCTATTGACTAAATGATATTGACTAAATACTATTGACTAAATACTATTGACTAAATACTATTGACTAAATGCTGTTGACTAAATACTATTGACTAAACGAGACTGATGTGGAAATGACCTTCCAGAAAAACGTGATAAAGTGCAAGACGTAGTCCAGCACCGAGGCGGTCTCCAGATTCCCACCGTTGACACACATGGCTGCCCGGAACTGACCGGCGTAGGTGGTGGTGCCAAGCTTCATGTTCTCTAGGTTGGCCTTGGTTTTGTTGGCGATACGGTGGAGCATACTGTTGAACTCTGTGGGTGGGGGGGGGGGGGCGTGTCATATAAAGTACAACAGTAGGCTTAGTTGAACTCGGTGGAGTGGGGGTGGGGGTGTTACAAGCGAGTCATATACAGTACAATAGTAGACAGTTGAACTCGGTGGAGTGGGGGTGTTACAAGCGAGTCATATACAGTACAATAGTAGACAGTTGAACTCGGTGGAGTGGGGGTGTTACAAGCGTGTCATATACAGTACAACAGTAGACTTAGTTGAACTCTGTGGGTGGGGGGGTGGGGGGGGACAGGCGTGTCAGATACAGTACAACAGTAGACAGTTGAACTCGGTGGGTGGGGGGGACAGGCGTGTCAGATACAGTACAACAGTAGGCAGCTGAACTCGGTGGAGTGGGGCGGATGACAGGTGTGTTATATTACTGTACAACAGTATACTCAGCTAATGGTATTGTACAGCATCAGCCACTGAGTCGATGTTTGTCTAACTGTGACGCGAATCATTAAAAAAATCTTCCGAACACGTTTTGCCTCTAAGCAAAATTGTCTCCCGGCGGTGGGCCTACCAGCGACATAGCTCACACATATTTCGGTATATGGTTGTTAGCTGCATGACGTGGGAGACACGTGATGAGGGGGAAGAGGGGACAGTAAACAATGTTAAGTCCTACCCCTAGTCATGTCTTACACATATTAATAGGGAAAGATAAATGGCTTAATGGAAAGATAAATGGCTTACCTATATCAACAGGGAAATTTAAATGGCTTAGCCATGGTAACATGGAAAACAATAAGAGTCTACGTTAATCTCACCGTCATCTTTGATTATTGTGACGATAGTTTTGTCAATATGTCCCAGAGTAGCGCCCCCTGTCGGATTACTGAGCTCAACTTGGAAGCTTAACTCATCATCGCCCTTATAATGAAATATTTTGAACGACAATATAGCAATTGATTGAGAATTTTATATACATACATATATATATATATATATATATATATATATATATATATATATATATACATAGGTTATATATATAATACTAGATCACGTTTACAAATCCTCGCATATACGGAGGCCGTAACTATTATAACTGACAAATGTGTATCCCATTACACGAAACCAGAGTTTCTTCCAGGCATCTCTTCGGGGGGGCGAAGCCCCCCCCCCCCGAAAAATTTTTACCGCCCCCCCGAACGAAATGAAATTTATATAATTTATATAGAAAATATATACTTTTAACAGTGTCCGCCCCCCCGAAGAAAGTTTACCGCCCCCCCGAAGATTTCAAGTGCCCCCCCGGAGAAAAAAGTCTGGAAGAAACACTGCACGAAACATTCATGAGATCTGATGTCTGAAACTCTAAGGGGAATAACCAAAGAAATATCCCACACAATAAACTCTTAAGAATTACGCAGAAAATCAAACTGAAACAATTTTTCATATTGAACCGTGGTTTTTATTTTAATTTTTTTTTATTTTATGCTTGTCGTCCGCCCGACAGGCTTGTGTGGTTGTTAACAATATAATTTACGATTTGCCCTAATGACTGGGAGACTACCTAACTAATTAAATTAAAAACAGATGCGAGAAAAAAGAAGAAACGAACTGAAGCCGCTTACCTTGAGGTCGTTAACCATTATGGTGATAACTTTGCTGGTTTCTCCGTGGCCAAACGTGAGTACTCCCTCCACTCCCACGCAGTCTCGCTTGGATGTCGGCTTCAGGTCTCTGGCGCGCCAGTTGACAATAACCTCACCGTCAGCACCGTCCAACCTGTTGACCACAAGGTTTGCTGACGTGGCGCTTTCTTTGATGATGAAGCTGGGTTTGCTGAACTCTAAGTGTCCTGGGTCTGTAACATAGTATGGTATGCGCATTTAGAACTCTCCAGTACGACGTTTTGTCATATTAGAAAGTACATTATGCTGCATTTTATTTGATAAAACAGATTGTGGTTTACATAAAACACACAGATTGTGGTTTACATAAAACACATAGATTGTGGTTTACATTAAACACATAGATTGTGGTTTACATTAAACACATAGATTGTGGTTTACATAAAACACATAAATTGTGGTTTACACTAAAAAAACACATAGATTGTGGTTTACATAAAACACATAGATTGTGGTTTACATTAAACACATAGATTGGGGTTTACATTAAACACATAAATTTGGGTTTACATTAAACACATAGATTGTGGTTTATACTAAAATAAACACATAGATTGTGGTTTACATTAAACACATAGATTGTGGTTTATACTAAAATAAACACATAGATTGTGGTTTACATTAAACACATAGATTGTGGTTTACATTAAACACATAGATTGGGGTTTACATTAAACACATAAATTTGGGTTTACATTAAACACATAGATTGTGGTTTATACTAAAATAAACACATAGATTGTGGTTTACATTAAACACATAGATAGGGATTTAAATTAAACACATAGATTGTGGTTTACACTAAAATAAACACATAGATTGTGGTTTACATTAAACACATAGATAGGGGTTTACATTAAACACATAAATTGTGGTTTACACTAAAAAAACACATAGATTGTGGTTTACATTAAACTCATAGATTGTGGTTTACATTAAACACATAGATTGTGGTTTACATTAAACACATAGATTGGGGTTTACATTAAACACATAGATTGGGGTTTACATTAAACACATAGATTGTGGTTTACACTAAAATAAACACATAGATTGTGGTTTACATTAAACACATAGAATGGGGTTTACATTAAACACATAAATTTGGGTTTACATTAAACACATAGATTGTGGTTTACACTAAAATAAACACATAGATTGTGGTTTACATTAAACACATAGAGTGGGGTTTACATTAAACAAATAGATTGGTGTTTACATTAAACACATGCATTTGGGTTTACAATAAACACATAGGTTGTGGTTTACACTAAAATAAACACAAAGATTGTGGTTTACATTAAACACATAGATTGGGGTTTACATTAAACACATAGATTGTGGTTTACATTAAACACATAGATTGGGGTTTACATTAAACACATAGATTGTGGTTTACATTAAACACATAGAGTGGGGTTTACATTAAACAAATAGATTGGTGTTTACATTAAACAGTGTACACTAAGATAAACACACGATTGGGGTGTACACTCAGATAAACAGATTGGGGTGTAGACTCAGATAAACAGATTGGGGTGTAGACTCAGATAAACAGATTGGGGTGTAGACTCAGATAAACAGATTGGGGTGTAGACTCAGATAAACAGATTGGGGTGTAGACTCAGATAAACAGATTGGGGTGTACACTCAGATAAACAGATTGGGGTGTAGACTCAGATAAACAGATTGGGGTGTAGACTCAGATAAACAGATTGGGGTGTACACTCAGATAAACAGATTGGGGTGTAGACTCAGATAAACAGATTGGGGTGTACACTCAGATAAACAGATTGGGGTGTAGACTCAGATAAACAGATTGGGGTGTAGACTCAGATAAACAGATTGGGGTGTACACTCAGATAAACAGATTGGGGTGTAGACTCAGATAAACAGATTGGGGTGTAGACTCAGATAAACAGATTGGGGTGTAGACTCAGATAAACAGATTGGGGTGTAGACTCAGATAAACAGATTGGGGTGTAGACTCAGATAAACAGATTGGGGTGTAGACTGAGATAAACAGATTGGGGTGTAGACTCAGATAAACAGATTGGGGTGTAGACTCAGATAAACAGATTGGGGTGTAGACTCAGATAAACACACAGAGCACACGAGCACCTACTGTCGTCGTCCACGATGGTGACCTGGTTGATTGCCAGCTTGCCGATGACCACCTCCTCTGTGCTGCTGCCCTCGGGGTGATGGAACAACTTGACGAAAAAAAACTCGTCCGGCTCCCAGATGTCATCGTCCACTATCTCAATGGAAACATACTTGAGGGTTTCTCCGGGTTCAAAGGTCAACAGCTGCTTCATGGCTATATAGTCTCCCCCTGCTTCGGCCGTGCCGTCTATTGTTTCAACGCTGTGAGGTACAAAGGGGGAAACAAATGACCTTTTAATCGATAGATCACCTGCTCGAGAACTATCTAACGCTTGTTTTTTTCACGTTTGTGCCTGTATGAGAACGTCATTTAAGTATCGGGATGGTGACGTAACTTAAGTGCCTGAACGGTGACGTGATTTCCGTGCCTGTTTAGCGACTGAAGGCTGAAGACTTTGACTTTATGATGCTCTTTTAAACGTCTGGTAACACTGACCATCAAATTCTTTTTTCAACTCCTTGTAAAAGTCAAAATCTTGACGCCACCAATGCAACCGAATTGACAAGACTTGAAAAAAAACATGTTTGTGCATTGTCACTAACCGCTTTAGTACCAACTACATGTAGGTACTTGCGAAACACTGACACATCGTGTGCAGGAGACCTATGATTGCATGTCATGTAGGTACTAAAACACGTCACAAAAGCTATTAGTTGTTGCACGCTGTCAGCTATTACATACTTACCCAATTGTTATGGTTTTAGATAAATCGCCATGACGTCTGATCCCTACCCTCACTTGACCTTCATTCTCAAGGACGGTGCAGGTGGCCGCTGTAAACTCCACCATGGATTTCTTCAAGTGAAGCAGGTTTTGTTCCGAGGAGGCTGACAACCTGAGATCTTTGCCACCATCCTTGGACTCTGTGGCTCCAACGGGCAACCTCCGTGGCTCGGCTACGATTTCTTGGAGCATCTTTAAATTGGCCTAATATGACGAGACAAAGTCCAAAGCAAACGCCTGTAGCTCAGCTCAATCTCGACAAGGTTCAAAACGTTAGGAAACTTATGTCAAATGTGAAGACACTTAGCTTGCAAGATATTGGCTGACTGACTAAATATTAGGAACCGGGACATTAGCTGACTAAATATTTGAAACCTGGCCGTTAGCTGACTAAATATTTGGAACCGGGACATTAGCTGACTAAATATTTGCAACCTGGACATTAGCTGACTGAATATTTGCAACCTGGACATCTGCTGACTAAATATTTAGAACCTTGACATTAGCTGACTAATATTTGGAACCTGGCCATTAGCTGACTAAATATTTGGAACCTGGACATTAGCTGACTAAATATTTGGAACCTGGACATTAGCTGACTGAATATTTGAAACCTGGCCGTTAGCTGACTAAATATTTGCAACCTGGACATTAGCTGACTAAATATTTGAAACCTGGATATTAGCTGACTAAATATTAGGAACCGGGACATTAGCTGACTAAATATTTGCAACCTGGACATTAGCTGACTAAATATTTGGAACCTGGACATTAGCTGACTAAATATTTGGAACCTGGACATTAGCTGACTAAATATTTGGAACCTGGACATTAGCTGACTGAATATTTGAAACCTGGACATTAGCTGACTAAATATTTGGAACCTGGACATTAGCTGACTAAATATTTGAAACCTGGACATTAGCTGACTAAATATTTGGAACCTGGACATTAGCTGACTAAATATTTGGAACCTGGACATTAGCTGACTAAATATTAGGAACCTGGACATTAGCTGACTAAATATTTGAAACCTGGACATTAGCTGACTAAATATTTGGAACCTGGACATTAGCTGACTAAATATTTGAAACCTGGACATTAGCTGACTAAATATTTGGAACCTGGACATTAGCTGACTAAATATTAGGAACCGGGACATTAGCTGACTAAATATTAGGAACCTGGACATTAGCTGACTAAATATTTGAAACCTGGACATTAGCTGACTAAATATTTGAAACCTGGACATTAGCTGACTAAATATTTGGAACCTGGACATTAGCTGACTAAATATTTAGAACCTTGACATTAGCTGACTAAATATTTAGAACCTTGACATTAGCTGACTAAATATTTAGAACCTTGACATTAGCTGACTAAATATTTAGAACCTTGACATTAGCTGACTAAATATTTGGAACATGGACAAGATGTACTGTGGCATGAAAGTGTAGAACTAGTAAGCAAACAAATAGTGTAAAGAAGTACCAACATCCTCCACACTTGACCGTGGTTGCTCCAGCTTGGCCCCACCTGTGATCAACCTTGTGGCCTGGACCCTGTACCAGATGGAAGACTTGCGGTGTTTCTTTGAGATGTGGGTGGCCATTGTCTTAGCAACGTCATCTTCGTTCATGCCCAACTCTTTGGCCAGTTTCTTTAGTGGAGACAGACATTAAAGGCTTTAGCCTTCGTGAAATTTTGTTGATGTGTTACAGTCAATTTGAAACTTAAAGTACATTAAAACATTTGAAAAAATTAAAAATCTTTAGTTTCATAAGGCAACAATGAAATTTTATAATAATAGCTAATTCTACTCACTCGCGCAAGTTCCAAAAACTCAGTTGAATCGATTTTCTCATTCTTGTCTAGATCTAGAAAATAAACCGGGAGTGATATTCCCTAAACTTTCTCGAATTTTCTTATATAAAACAACATGGGATGGCAACTAGGGATATAGACAGGATTTTTAATCCATTTTTACTTTCTCGTATATATGAAGTATAGAGAAAGTCTTGTAATCGTGCAAAAAAAAAAAAAGAGATTTTTGCAAATCTCGACGTTTTACATCTCACTGATACGGAAAAACATAATTTTGCAATCTTGTCCGTATGTCTGTGTGTGTGTGTGTGTGTCCGTGTGTAAACACGATAACTTGAGTACCGTTACAGCTAGGTTGATGAAATTTCATATATAAGTATTTTATCAAAATCGTAGATCCGTATCAACTTTTGAGCGATTTCCGATAACCGGAAGTGGTACTTTTTCTACTTTGAATTTTTCAAAAGCCTATAACTTGAGTACTATTTCAGATAGATAAATGAAATGTCACATGTAAGTAAAAGATCTAATTCTCTACCTTCTGTCAAATTTTGAGTAATTTCCGTTGACCGGAAGTACTAATTTACGCTATTTCCGATTTCTCAAAAAACGCATGTAAATTTATAAAGTACTAATAATATTGCGCACTATTATGCACATTTTGTCTGAGATCATTTGTCCTGAGATCATTTGTCCGTGAGATATTTTGTCCTGAGATAATTTGTCCTGAGATCATTTGTCCTGAGATCATTTGTCCTGAGATCATTTGTCCTGAGTTCATTGTCCTGAGATCATTTGTCCTGAGATCATTTGTCCTGAGATCATTTGTCCTGAGATCATTTGTCCTGAGTTCATTTGTCCTGAGATCATTTGTCCTGAGATCATTTGTCCTGAGATCATTTGTCCTGAGATCATTTGTCCTGAGATCATTGCCCTGAGATCATTTGTCCTGAGATCATTTGTCCTGAGATCATTGCCCTGAGATCATTTGTCCTGAGATCATTTGTCCTGAGATCATTTGTCCTGAGATCATTTGTCCTGAGATCATTTGTCCTGAGATCATTTGTCCTGAGATCATTTGTCCTGAGATCATTTGTCCTGAGATCATTTGTCCTGAGATCATTTGTCCTGAGATCATTTGTCCTGAGATCATTTGTCCTGAGATCATTTGTCCTGAGATCATTTGTCCTGAGATCATTTGTCCTGTCACCTAGTAGTCAGTCATTTAGTGACTGTATTATGTCACGGGGGATCGTTGTAAAGTGTTGGCTTCGGTTTTCGTCGACTTCTTAATTATATATTTTTTCCGTTTTCGTGGTTTGCCTCGGATTTCGTTGGCCTTAGGATTAACATTCCATTCAAATTTACGCGTGATTTCAAATTTTAACCATTCCTTAAGTGTCTAGCAATACAATCTATTGCTTTTAGAAAACGATACGTCTAACGTGGTGGGAATTGCTTCATTCAATTCCACGTTTAATTATGCTTAATATGTAGAGAGTTGAAATATTTTTCAACAAGTAGGGGGCCTATTAGTTTCATATTTTCATTATACTTAACTGCATTAAACAAAACAATATTATCATTAAGAAATACTATATTATGTAGTTGTTAGCTTATAACTATACACACATACCCAGGCCTATTTCAAGGTCGGCCGTTACTCCTACTCGCTTATTGGCACACACGAATCCTACGTCGGCCAAATACGAGAAAACAATGAGCAATGGAAACATCAAAAGTGTGAGAACGGCCTCCCATATTTCCACGACTTTAGGCGTGATGACGAGAACGACCAATATCAGCCACACATAAGCCCAAATGCCGAATATGCTGGTCACGGCAAACACACCAAGGTGCTTGACTCTTCTGGAGGGCAAAGGTCGTTAGTCAAAATAATTAACCGTTAGATGCGATTTTAAAAATGTAATAAAAAAATAAAATCATAACTAGATTCATAAACTTTAAGTAGGTCTTAATTTGAGTTGGGGGTGGGGGGGGGGGATTAGTAACTGTTATTGTCCTGAGGGGAGTGGGAGATGTGTTTATGCGGGTGTTTTTTATATCTCAGGTTGTGAGTGCTCACTTTACTAAGAAATCTTTACCGTGACAGTGTTATTCAGAGTTTCTTCCAGGCATCTCTTCGGGGGGGGGGGGGGGGGGGGCGAAATTTTTTTACCGCCCCTCCGAACGAAATGAAATTTATATAAGTTAAATAGAAAATATATACTTTTAACAGTGTCCCCCCCCCCCCCCGAAGAAAGTCTACCGCCCCCCGAAAATTTCAAGTGCCCCCCCGGAGAAAAAAGTCTGGAAGAAACACTGGTGTTGTTGTTTTTGTGACTATGACATCATGTAAAGGCTAGCTTAAGTTTCCTGGTGGGTTGGGTTCGTCGCTTTGGAGTTGTTTGGACAAACAGAAAGGCAACACTTCGCAAAAAATTGACGCACATAAATCAAGGTATTCAAAAATTGGTTCTACTTTTTTGTTCAGCTATAGAAGGTTTGTATAGTTGAACACCAAAACTAAACTGTAAGGTCAGTATTGAGATTTTCATAAACGGGGCGCATGGTGCACCGTGTAGCACCATCTAAGTGGGGGTACGCCAAAATGTAAAGAGGATCTGGGGGTTACACTAAATTGCCTATAGTTTCAGTACATCGTTGGCGAAGTGGGGTGGTTAAAGCACCGGGTGTTACCCCACCTAGTGACGCCACTGGCGTAGCCAAAAATGGCAGTTGTCACGCGATAAGGTTATTTCCGCATTCAATGTTTATTATTTCAAAATTTTCGAAAGTCATCAAACCACAGTTTTAACTATACAGCAAATATGTGTGTGTGTGGGGGGGGGGATATCTCACCCCTCCCCACAACCACCACCCCCACATTTCTTACTGCAATAGCAGGTGTGACGAGTGAACCAAAGCAAAGCTAACCTGGTTTCTCCGGCAGGGATGCAGCCAACTGCAAAAGCTGTGATAAAAAACATGTTAAAGGCCGCTGACCCCACGATTGTCCCTGGGCCCAGCTCCCCAGCCTGGAAGGAGTGACCGCACGTCTCTATGACGTTGAGTAGAATCTCCGGTGCGCTGGTTCCAAAAGCTAAGAGGGTCAAATTCGCCACCGTTTCGTTCCATACCTGTTGAGTATAGACACCTGGTACAGCTATCACACTATACTCACTTAAAATTTCATATATAGACCTAACTGTCTAAAAACTACTAAAACTATTATTTCAATACCCCTTTTTGTAGATCTGTTATTTGTACATTCAATTCAAAGGAAACTTTAAAAAACGTTTGTTAGTTACGTATTTTTCCTAACAAAGCAAATATACATTGTATTTACTTGCATAATAATGAATTATAGACAGAAGTGAGGAAGGAAAATTAAACAAGCGTGACTTTATGGATCAACCCCCCCCCCCCCCCCCCCCCCACGGCCCACACACACCCTCAACACCACCTCTTAAATAGCCGCTACTGAAGGCCTGCTTAGGCAACAAACAATGTTAGAAAAGAAGCGATTGAATTTATTCATTTTGTATTCTAAAATATTGTTAGCCAATATTAGCCTACCTTAACTTCGACCAAATTAAAGCCGTCTCCATGTGGACCGGGAAGATAAATAGTCTTGCTTGTGATATGGTCGATACTACACATAAAAGCCTCCGATACTAAAGCAACCCCGAAGAAACACCACAACATTGCAACTAAATAAAGAACTGCCCGAATATATGTGTTCCAGGTGTACTCATTGATAGCGGGAAGTAGAAGGCCCTTATCACTACATAAATAATGGTCAATATTATACGTAACGTTGGACATTGTCGTCAGGTTCTTGTGTCATTAGTAGATAGACTCTATCGACGCCTGCAGTTTGGCCGGAAGTTTATAATTCATGATCTCTTTTGTTTCTTTTAATTCTCCTAGCCTATTTTTCAGTAAAGCTAGAATCGAGATCGAGATCGATATAGTCTGCCAGATAGAATTATATCTTTTATGTGTGCCTAGGTCTATCCAAAAATGAACACTTTTTGTAAAAATCTGTCCACTTTTAAAATGTGACTTCCGCTAAAATTGTAAACAAAATAAACGTGAAACGTAGATCTAGATCTAGATCTAGGCTAGATTTAGATCTAGAAACAAGAAAATCAAGATCGAAATCTAGAACATCTAGAATCTAGACTAGATCTAGATCTAGATCTCTAGTCCTAAATCTCGGCTTGTGACTAGGTCTCTAGATTCTAGTCTAGATCGAGTTGGAGGAGTAACGCCACGGCTTAAACTTAATGCTTAACTGGAAGATCTAGACTAGATCTAATTCCTAAATTCAAATCTAATTTAAATTAAAACGGTAATTATTAAATAAAATTAATAAATTGGCAAAATTGGTAATCTCAATACTCAATACGATGGTAAAACTCCATTTTAGCGTATTTTATTCCCCCGCTTCACGTTCACCTCCAGTTGAGCGTATTTTATTATAAACACAACCGAAACACACAAAAACGTTAGGAAAACACTAGATCTCCTTATTGGTAAAACCTTAGTTTAGCGTCGGAAATTATCGGGTAATGTTTGTTGAGTTTCGGTAACTAGAGACCATGGTTTATTTGACCATTGAAATATAAATAAATTGAAAGTCAAATGTAGTAAATTAATGTTTTAATTTTTTAAGTTTAATCGACAAAAGGAAACAAGAATAAATATAGATCTTATAGTAGATTTAAATTAGTAGATCTAAAAATAAATAAAAACATATATTAATATAAATAATGAAGTCAAATATAATAATTTAATGTTTTTGGCTTGCAGCGGATTTGCGACCATTAATTAATTAGATCTAGATCTAGTTAGATATCTAGCTGCTAGGCAAAGTTAAAAAAATCTAGATTACGAAAATAGTAAAAATGATTACAAAATGTAAAAATGATTACAAAAATAAATCTATCCAAATTTTAAATATTATGTATAAAAATAAAAGATGACGCCAAATAAAGTATGGTTTACAGTACTTCCGGTGAATTCCGGAAGTGTGTGACAGACTTTGACATTGTTTTACTGTTTTTTACTGCTATACGATTCCGGAATAATAACCGACCCTAAACTAAGGTTTTACCTCCTTATTTTTTATGAATGTGATTTTTAATTAGAAAATGTAAAAAAAAAGCATTAGAACTGTTCCAATTAAATATTGTTTGATCGTCAGAAGGAGAAAAATCCTTACACAGTCGAGGGTTCACCATAAGTTCACATTGACTTTAATTATCAGCATACGTCAAAGCTCGGGCAATAGCTGTTTGAAATTGTGTTGGCCTCAGTTTTGGGGTCATTGCAAGTTCATAAATGTTTATATATAGTATCATGCCTGGGAGATACTTGTAACAATACAAACTTAACCGCCTTGCAATTGTCACATTGTGAGTACGTACTTCACCCATTGCCATGAAAATTCTAACTGACACACGAACATAGATCTAGCACATTCAATATTCTAAATTTGGATTTTTCTCAAGTTTTGACAAAAGTTAATTATCAAAATCTAAAACAAAGTCAGTCTCTTTTTTTTTATTCATTTTTATTCATTTGTTAAAACAAAAATACAATACAAATAAATAAATCGTGTTTTCCTAATGTTTTGGTGTGTTTCGGTTATTATAATAAAATACGCTCAACTGGAGGTAAACAAGCAACAGAGAATAAAATACGCTAAAATGGAGTTTTACCCAATATGATTATTTATTGTTTTTTTATTTTTGGTAATCTTAATAATAATAGTTAATACTTATCGTTTTACTAAAACTTGTCTTTTAGGTAGATCTAGAGTCTAGAGATTCTACGTAAATCGGCCGAGACTAGTCTAGATCTAGTAATGTGAAAAAAGATGACTCATTAAATTTTAGTCATTATTTCACATTTTTAGGAGGATTTAAATCTATGTTTTGAAAGTTACAAAAATGTTTCAAAGTTTCATTATTGTAGATCTACCTGTTTACAAAACTTTTCAGTAAGAAATAAAGACGTGATGATTTCATCAGATGCAGCCAAGAGCATTTACTTTAGCAGTCATCTTATTTAATTTTTTTTTATGATAAAATTATTGTTAGAGATTCTGTGGAAACCACTCTAACTTAAAGATGACCGCTGTTTACATATTATATAACAATCTTTCTTGCAAACACTGCTGTTTAAAGTTAATTTCTGGCCTATATTTATATATTTAGCCATTAATTTTGGTTTATTATTCAGTTATCTCTAATCTTTGACACAAATATATCACAAAATACTTTTATTAAAGCCTTAACAATGAGGCAACTTTTTTGCACATTACTAGCCTCAGCAGATTTCATGCACCTAAAACGTCTAGACTAGACTCTAGTTACTAGTATTACTAGTAACATTAACAGTAAAAGAAAGGTTACTAAAGGTGACTCATTAAAATTAAATTTGAGTAATTATTTTTCTTTTATTTCGCAATTTTACAAGGATTTATGCATGACAATTCATGTACCTGTTTTTAAACAAGTTTATTAAAACTTTTCAGCAGTAAATAAAGATTAGTGATGTTTTCATTAGATGCAAATAAGCTATCTTTTAGGGGGAAACCACTCTTATTTACAGATGGTAGCTTTTTGTATAGTAAATTTTGCTTGCAAACACTGCTGCATCAAAGTAATTACTGGCCTTTGATATTTTTAGACATTGCATTTAGTTTATTATGAAATTATCTGTGTTTGACGCAAATATATAAAAGTATACTTGTAAATTAAGCCATTTTGAATGAGTCACCTTTCTTTTACATTATTAGCTTCGGCCAGTTTATGAACATAAAACCATAGATTATCTAATTAATAACAAGTAATAATAACAACTACAGTATAGAGCTAGATCTAGTAGCAATTTTAAGTGCTAATATTATAAATCAATTATAGTCCAATATATCATATTTAATTTTTATTTATATTTAATATTTGGTAATCTATCGTTTTAGAAACAATTTGCCAGATTTTACTGTCATAATTTGATTGATTACCAAATATTTAAAATATTTATCTGCAATTGAGCTATAGGTATTCGTACAAAACCCAGACACACTATTGAAGTCTATTTAATTCTATACTCCATATTCGCTTTACCTGTCCATAGATGACTTCATGCTTATTTTTTCCAGCAAATTGTTACTCCATCCACCCTTTCCCATCGTCTCTCACCAAAATAAGTAAATTTATCCCTATTATTAAAATTTGCCTATTTACAATATTCCTTTTACAAAGGAAGCTAAATAACCTTTAAATTTCAGGTTGTTTTTTTTTTTTTTTTTCAAAATTTTTAATGCAAAAAGAGTGATTTTGGAATTTTTTAACCCTGCTCTATTAGGCTTTGTCACACATTGTCATCAAAATCCCCAGATATATGACACTGTTAGTCCTTAAATAATTTGATACTTAAGTCATGTCTATTTTGAGGTATAGAGTAGACCTACTACATAACTTTTCAGTATCAGCAGTAGTTATACAAATATTAAATGGGTCTAATGTTTGGTGTAGCCTATAACAAAGTAAAGTTACAGTTTTTTTTTTTTCTAATTATTGCAGTCCAACATATTACAATGTAGGTTGTTAAAAGATCAGCTTTTTGCAATGAGTAGACATTTAAAATTAATTTCTACCAAGTATTATTCATGCTTTTCATGTTAGTAATAATTTTACTTAGTAATTAAAAGTGTGAGATATTGCTCAATTTTATGATTAATTAAGTTATTGATAATAAATTAGTGTTAAGTACACAAAACATTGTTTTATTTTTGCAATTACTGTTTAAAGATTATTGATTAATTTAACATGAATTTTATATATGATTTAAATATATGACAAAAATTATGAGACTCAAATGTTATAAAAGTGTTGAAAATTTACATGCATACCACTCTGACAGCTCTGCATAGTTTATTAGTTTAACATACCTAAATAGAAGCAGTCATAGGTACAGGTGATAAGGCTGTAACTCTAATTAAAAATGCATTTGGAAATAATATGCTTAGAGATTTTATCTTCAATCATCAAACACTGAAAAAACTAAAATAATTTGAAAGCTAGTGTAAAAACCTATTTCAACATTATAAATTTAAACACTTTACAATATATTTTACTTCATCTGCCAAAGAATGTAGATGTGAAAATACCATAGATATATTTAATAATATAAATAATGGTTTTCTTCATGATCTGTAATTTTCACTGAATTACTTTTTTTAGGATGCACTCATAGTTGACATCTTTTATTATGCAGTATATCATTTTTTTTTTTCTAACTTAATATTTTATTACCAGAGTTTTCAGAATATATAAAAAAAATATTTTTGAAAGAACTTTTCCTACTGTCCACTGTGTGCACTGCTTGCAAAAACTCTTGAGAAAAAAAAACACCTCATCAAAAACAATAACTCACAAAAGTTATATTAAAAAAAAAAAATTTAATACCTGATTTAAAAAATAATATTTCCAATCACAGCATTAAGATAGACTGATACTATAGAAAATAAAGCAATGGAGGATAATTAGTTGCACCTGAAATGGCTTTAAGTTTTAGAAAAAGATTTCATGATTTTGTTTTGTAGGTTAGGAATTTTCAAATGAACTTGGAATATGAGATAAACACAAAATTGATATCATGTAGGCCTATGGATTATTTAAATTATTATTTTAGATTTGTATTTTAAAGCGCACATGGGTTCTTAGTGTATATAATCATAGAGCATAATTGATTTGTACAAACTTGATTTTTTTTCTACATTTCTTGTGATGTGCATCAGTCTAAACACTTTACATGTAAAATTTTAACAATAATACTGAATTATTTCTAAACGGAGTCAGTATCTAAATTGTGTGTGCACATTTTTGTTATTATTTTTCAATGTTGCCATTTTGTACAATGGTAAAGCTTATTTCCTATTGTTTGTTTCATTCATTACTACATGCATGGACTCATTTTTAAGTAAAACAGTAGTTAGTGAGCAGGTTCAGTTCAAATATGGAGAACAGTATTAGCTTAGCATGTGTAGAGTAGGCCTATGTATAAAATATGTAGCATTTAGCCCATGAAGTAAGCAAAGCTTCTACAGTTAACTATAACAAACTAGAATATAAAGCCTTTGGTCTAACTGGTGATTCTGTTCAGTTTTAAAAAATTATTCGAGGGTCATTCATAGATCATTTGGATTAGTGTGGCATACTTCTGCATTTTTTATAGTATCTTTAATAATGAATTTCAGTCATATTTCTTCAATGAATTTTGTTAAAGAAAATTCAACATATCTAAATTCCAGTGGTAAATAATAGCTGATGTATGCCCTATTTGTTGCAGTCAAATAGATTTATTGTTCGTAGGTAAAGGAAACTACTTAATATTATTGACAAAAATCAAAGAAACCTTTTATATCCCTTATCAACATTACTGTCGTATATTAAACACTTGCAATACATAAGATTTAAGAATTACGGTTAGCATTGCGGATAGGGTAAACAAGCGTCGTATGAAGTTTTTGTTTCTGTCGGTATTAGGTATTATGGTTAAGGTCGGGGTTACGATTACTTTAGTCTCAGAGTCAAGTGATAGCAGCGAAAATTAAATAGCATGCTTTATTTCAGGAGAATATAGAAGTTTCTATATGTTGTATTTTACATTGATTAATAATCTTATGTTACATTGTAATGAAAGGTTTCTAAAGTTTGCCAAACTAATAATTTAAAATAATAGTTGTTTAGTTGAAATGAGCTGCACATGAAAATTAAAAGACTTTTTTTTTCAAAATAGACTGTTTGCTGCCCTCTCTAGGATTGAGTGGAATCGTCAGTACAGTGTGTCGCAGTTGTGACAGCCAAACATCATCTGTAGCTACCGTACAGTGTGTCTACATTGTGTCGCAGTTGTGACAGCCAAACATCTTCAGTGTCGACTTCACAGTGTGTCGCAGTTGTGACAGCCAAGCGCCATTACTATTGTCCGCCCATTTTCTTACAAGGTCCACAAATATTATTTCAGTTTCTGCAACTCACATCGATAGCTGTTGTTCATCTGGCACTACGTGGCGTGAATAGTATGGGCCTTAATGATTGCCAGGTTTCAACATATTACCTAAGGCGGTTCAGTTTAATTGGTTAGTTCAGGTACCATGGTTAAAACGTTTAGCACATAAATGCCTCCTTAAAATGTTGCATATTTTGAAACATTGGAGCAACGAGAAGCCAAGAGAACAAGGACAAATCAAGCTAGAAGCGCAGCAAATAGTACTCAGAAGCAAGCTCGCTTAACGGCAGATAATTTCAGGAAAATCAATAAAATAGCTAATGAAAATACTTAGGAGAGAGAAGAGCGACGATGCTAAAAGATTAAGAAATAGGCTGAATGAAAGAGAAGATTATCAAACGCAGTTTAAAATGATGGCCCTCAACTACGAAGCAAACAATAGCTACGACAATAACCCACACATAATGATTGGGGAATGGCTCACAAAAATGAACTTGAGGCCCTGGGTAGGACACTACAAGAAATAAGGTCAAATAACGCCTTGATGGGCGGAGTCGTTTTAGTTTTGGCTGGGGATTTTAGGCAAACTTTGCCCGTAATTACCAGATCAACAATGGCCGACTAGCTCAACGCCTGCCTCAAGGCGTCCTATCTCTGTAACAATATAACACAGCTTAAATTGAAGCAAAATACGAGGGCACAGCTAAGCGGCGATGCCTCGTCTAATATATTTGATCTGCAGCTTTTAGATGTCGGAAACGGCAAAATCAAACCAGACGAAATAACCGGACTCATTGAATTCCCAAAAGATTTCTGCTAATTAGTGAGAACCTATGACGAACTAAAAAGCAGTTTTTATCCTAATTTAGAAGCAAATTAAAAAAAATTCCTAATGGCTTTGTGAACGTGTAATTCTGGCTCCAAAAAATGAATTGGTTTTCAAATTAAACAATGAAATTCAAAACTTTCTACCAAGAGATAAGAGGATTTATAAGTCTGTGCTGGATACTGACCAGGCTCATTATCCGACCGAGTTTTTAAACTCCCTGCAACCCATCGGAATGCCTCTGCATGAGCTGACACTTGGATCTCCTGTTATTCTACTAAGAAACCTTGATCCGCCAAAGTTATGTAACGGTACCACTGTATTCACACATAATTGAAGCGACGATAATGAACTGATCTGGAATAGCTGAGGATGTTTTTATACCACGAATTCCACTAATTCCCACAGACCTCCCTTTTGATTTTAAGAGGCTACAATTCTCCGTAAGTTGGCATTCGCCATGAAGGTAAACAAAGCCCAGGGTCAGTTAATGTCCGTGGTTGGAGTCAATTTGGAAACCCATTGCTTCTATTACGGAAATTGTACGTTGCCTGTTCGAGGGTCGGAAATCCAAACAACATTTTTATTCTTACAGCAGAAGGAAAGACGAAAAATATAGTTTGCCAGAAAGCTCTTTTATAGACAGCTGCACCAAACTAAGGAAGATATACCATTTTGTATAATATAATTATAGAACAGCTCGACTTGCAGTTCGACACATTTTATTTGCGCTGCATGAAGTTCGAATTTAGAAGATATCAGGGCAGCTAAAATTGTCTGAGCAATTTCTGTATGTAGCATGTGTTAGTATATCAATAATTCCATAATTTCAGTGGACGCTGCTCATGCTAGAATAACATTATGAAACCTGATGATAGCTTGACATTTATCCCAAGAATTATAGCTATTTATGTATATATAATATTTAGATTTTTGTGTATTATGTTGTATTATCATGCTTACTATGTTATCACAATAAACTGGCTCAAAAGCTATCTGGTATGTAATGCGTATGGTTATGTTACAACAAAAAATATGAAAATGCATAATGATACTATCTTAGGATTAAACTCAATGCATTGTATCTATTTTAAGCAAACAAACGGATCTATATATTTTCTATGGCCTTTACATATTTTACAGCCCAAATGATTATTTTTATGGTCATAAAATGTAATCATTGGAGGACAATATAAGTATTTACATCGAAAAAATGTTGGGCTTTTAAGAAAAAGAGACTTGCGACATATCTGTAAATAATAAAGACTGAGTAAAATTGTATGAAAATACACTTATTAAATCTAACGTAGATTTTATTGTAATTCTGTAAAACGTTCACTATTAATGTTATTAGCATTGATTAAACCAGGATGTGTAAAGTTAACTTTAACTAAGGTAATACACAAAATGGATAACTTAGCCAGCATTTAGATTTTGTATCATTAAATATATTTTTAAATGATGTTTTAAAATTTACTAATATATATATATGTAAGTTAAAATATATGCTGTTTTATTATAATTGAATGTTCATTTAATTACATCAACTTTGTAACTTTGTTGATAAAATGTCTTGATTAAAATTTTATTGATAAATTAATAACAATCTAATGTGTAAAAATGTAAACAATTGAAGTAAATTGTAAATGCATTTCATGTAAATAAATTGTTTACAAATCTTTCCTTTTGCAAACTGAATGCACATTGTTTACTGATTGTTGAACCTGAATAATGTTTTTTCATACGATTTTCTCAATGTGGATCTCAGAAAAAAATCGACCATTAACCTCGATGCATACATGAGTCACCTTGCTCTTTACTTACTTACCGGCTGTTTTGTTTTTTAACTGGCCAGGGCGGCGCCTGGCCGGGACGTATGCAGATCACCAACGCTTATTATAGTAAACACATCACGAAAAAAAGAAAATATTTATTGCATGATTATACGATTGATACTTTATGTGCCAGTGTGTTGACACCTTTGTACAGAAGTAAAAATAGATTAGCCAAATAATTTTCAACGAACTTATTTTTTGGACAATATCATTGAAGTGTAACACAAACCAATGTACAATGAACTCATGCAAGCATTCAAGTGTGAAACTTTGTGCTATTTCCAGTTAATTAACAATTTTCCATGTGATGGATACTATATAAACAATATTGAATAGGACAATTAACGGTTCACAAAACAAATTTGACAACAGCAGTTTAACTAGTTAGAGTAAATATTGTACAAATTATTTATATTCTATATAATGCGAGCATTATATATATACATATATATATATATATATATATATATATATATATATATAATTTCGTATATTCTGGGCGCTTGCTAAAATTGAGTCACTCTATATCAAAGGCTCACAGCCAACAAGAAGTGAATTAGTAATTGAAGTAACATGGCCGTCTTGAATTGTGTCAATCTCAGCTGTCAAAGTGCAAGGTACCAGGCCCAACCACGGCAAACAAAAACACTCATCTGCATTCATTTCAAAACGCGTGAAGAACTCCCTGGGCTTGCATCGAAGACACCAACACATAGATCACCCAGAAAGCTAAGCCCAACAGGCAGGTCAGATATTTCGGCGTCTTGGGACCTCCCAGTTCCGCTTTACCAAATATAGTCATGTACCGTCTAACAACCAACATCACAATGGTGAAGACGGCACACACCGTAAAGACAGTCACGCTCATTCCAACGGTCCCTGTAGGGTGGACGAACTCTTTTCCCTGGGGAAAACAGATTGTTCAGGTTTTAATTTTTTATTTTAGTAATGAGAGTATAGATCGATTTATAGGTAGATAGATAGATAGGTAAGTACATAGATAGATAGATATACATAGATTAGATAGATAGATAGGGGTGTGTGGGTATACTGTTGATACCTTAATCTTCCAATAGATACTGGCTAGGAGCCAAGGCAAGCCAAGCCCCAGAAAGACATTGACGCTGTTACTGCCGTTGATATTTCCAATGGACGAATCGGCCCACTTCTCGTTGATTGCAGCACATTTGGAAGCAAACAAGTCTGGCATACTTGTACCTAGTGCCACGAAAGTTATCGCTGTAAAGGAAAGGCAATCTACGTCAGTAACTTTCTGTTATATCACAAATGTTATCGCAAATGACTGGAAAAAATGTGATATCCACTAACCTGTCGTTCGAACATGAGATATTCATCAACCTGCCGATCTTACCTGTGATATAATCCGACAACCCAACCAGACAGCCAAAGATGGAAGCCAGGTCACTAACAATGGCGGTTAGTAGTCCGACAGTTACCAGAGATGAAATAAACGTCGGCCAACCGCCGCCCATTGAGGGAGGGGGGAGGAAGGCAGCGAGCACCTGCAGAAAAAAAAACGGTTGAATGTATAGACGGTTTTTTTTTTTTGGTAGATGCTGTTTACTGGTGCATACTGTATCAGTTCTGTAGCGGACGTAGTACTTTTGTCAGCTTTTGTCGAGTGTCTATGTCTGACCATTGTATGATTAACCGTCTAACATGAGCCAGAACAAAATTCTATGTATTAAACCGCATGCTACACACCCCTACCTTCCAGAAAAACGTGATAAAATGTAGAGTGTAGTCTAGACAAGTGGCGTCCTGTACACCTCGATGTATTAACCCTATGCTAACCACCCCTACCTTCCAGAAAAACGTGATAAAATGTAGAGTGTAGTCTAGACAAGTGGCATCCTGTACACCCTGATGTATTAACCCAATGCTACCCACCCCTACCTTCCAGAAAAACGTGATAAAATGTAAGGTGTAGTCTAGACAGGTGGCATCCTGTACATCCCCGCCGTTGATGACCATTGCAGACCGGAACTGCTCGGCCCAGGTGCTCGTGTCCAGCTTGAGACCATCCAGGTTTTTCTTGGTCTTACTGGCAATACGGGTCAGCATGTTGTGGAACTCTGTGTCAGAGTAGGTGGTTGGTGTTAGGTGGGTGGTGTTAGGTGAGGTGGTTGGTGTTAGGTGGGTGGTGTTAGGTGAGGTGGTTGGTGTTAGATGAGGTGGTTGCTGTTAGGTGAGGTGGTTGCTGTTAGGTGAGGTGGTTGGTGTTAGTTACAGGTGAGGTGGTTAGTGTTAGTTACAGGTGAGGTGGTTGGTGTTAGTTACAGGTGAGGTGGTTAGTGTTAGTTACAGGTGAGGTGGTTGGTGTTAGTTACAGGTGAGGTGGTTGGTGTTAGTTACAGGTGAGGTGGTTGGTGTTAGTTACAGGTGAGGTGGTTAGTGTTAGTTACAGGTGAGGTGGTTGGTGTTAGTTACAGGTGAGGTGGTTAGTGTTAGTTACAGGTGAGGTGGTTGGTGTTAGTTACAGGTGAGGTGGTTGGTGTTAGTTACAGGTGAGGTGGTTAGTGTTAGTTACAGGTGAGGTGGTTGGTGTTAGTTACAGGTGAGGTGGTTAGTGTTAGTTACAGGTGAGGTGGTTAGTGTTAGTTACAGGTGAGGTGGTTGGTGTTAGTTACAGGTGAGATGGTTGGTGTTAGTTACAGGTGAGGTGGTTAGTGTTAGTTACAGGTGAGGTGGTTGGTGTTAGTTACAGGTGAGGTGGTTGGTGTTAGTTACAGGTGAGGTGGTTAGTGTTAGTTACAGGTGAGGTGGTTGGTGTTAGTTACAGGTGAGGTGGTTAGTGTTAGTTACAGGTGAGGTGGTTGGTGTTAGTTACAGGTGAGGTGGTTGGTGTTAGTTACAGGTGAGGTGGTTGGTGTTAGTTACAGGTGAGGTGGTTAGTGTTAGTTACAGGTGAGGTGGTTGGTGTTAGTTACAGGTGAGGTGGTTAGTGTTAGTTACAGGTGAGGTGGTTGGTGTTAGTTACAGGTGAGGTGGTTGGTGTTAGTTACAGGTGAGGTGGTTAGTGTTAGTTACAGGTGAGGTGGTTGGTGTTAGTTACAGGTGAGGTGGTTAGTGTTAGTTACAGGTGAGGTGGTTAGTGTTAGTTACAGGTGAGGTGGTTGGTGTTAGTTACAGGTGAGGTGGTTGGTGTTAGTTACAGGTGAGGTGGTTGGTGTTAGTTACAGGTGAGGTGGTTAGTGTTAGTTACAGGTGAGGTGGTTGGTGTTAGTTACAGGTGAGGTGGTTGGTGTTAGTTACAGGTGAGGTGGTTAGTGTTAGTTACAGGTGAGGTGGTTGGTGTTAGTTACAGGTGAGGTGGTTAGTGTTAGTTACAGGTGAGGTGGTTGGTGTTAGTTACAGGTGAGGTGGTTGGTGTTAGGTGAGGTGGTTGGTGTTAGGTGAGGTGGTTGCTGTTAGGTGAGGTGGTTGCTGTTAGGTGAGGTGGTTGGTGTTAGGTGAGGTGGTTGGTGTTAGTTACAGGTGAGGTGGTTGGTGTTAGTTAGAGGTGAGGTTGTTGGTCTTAGGTGAGGTTGTTGGTGTTAAGTGAGGTGGTTGATGTTAGGTGAGGTGGTTGGTGTTAAGTGTGGTAGTTGGTGTAGGTGAGGTGGTTGGTGTTAGGTGAGGTGATTGGTGTTAGATGAGGTGGTTGGTGTAGGTGAGGTGGTTGGTGTTAGGTGAGGTGGTTGGTGTTAGTTACAGGTGAGGTGGTTGGTGTTAGTTACAGGTGAGGTGGTTGGTGTTAGTTACAGGTGAGGTGGTTAGTGTTAGTTACAGGTGAGGTGGTTGGTGTTAGTTACAGGTGAGGTGGTTAGTGTTAGTTACAGGTGAGGTGGTTGGTGTTAGTTACAGGTGAGGTGGTTGGTGTTAGTTACAGGTGAGGTGGTTAGTGTTAGTTACAGGTGAGGTGGTTGGTGTTAGTTACAGGTGAGGTGGTTAGTGTTAGTTACAGGTGAGGTGGTTAGTGTTAGTTACAGGTGAGGTGGTTGGTGTTAGTTACAGGTGAGATGGTTGGTGTTAGTTACAGGTGAGGTGGTTAGTGTTAGTTACAGGTGAGGTGGTTGGTGTTAGTTACAGGTGAGGTGGTTGGTGTTAGTTACAGGTGAGGTGGTTAGTGTTAGTTACAGGTGAGGTGGTTGGTGTTAGTTACAGGTGAGGTGGTTAGTGTTAGTTACAGGTGAGGTGGTTGGTGTTAGTTACAGGTGAGGTGGTTGGTGTTAGGTGAGGTGGTTGGTGTTAGGTGAGGTGGTTGCTGTTAGGTGAGGTGGTTGCTGTTAGGTGAGGTGGTTGGTGTTAGGTGAGGTGGTTGGTGTTAGTTACAGGTGAGGTGGTTGGTGTTAGTTAGAGGTGAGGTTGTTGGTCTTAGGTGAGGTTGTTGGTGTTAAGTGAGGTGGTTGATGTTAGGTGAGGTGGTTGGTGTTAAGTGTGGTAGTTGGTGTAGGTGAGGTGGTTGGTGTTAGGTGAGGTGATTGGTGTTAGATGAGGTGGTTGGTGTAGGTGAGGTGGTTGGTGTTAGGTGAGGTGGTTGGTGTTAGGTGAAGCTCGGCCAACAGAATATGTTAATCAATTTCTGTCACTATATATACACGAAATAACACCTAAATCTAATTTTCAGTCACACGATCTGAAACCCCTCATCCCCTCCCCCTCATCTCACACCACGAAATACCGAACCCCCCCCCCCCCCCCCCCACTCATGAGTGTGGCGTCATTTATTGACGACCCCTAAACGTAGTTTAAAAAGTTACTTTTCAAGTGAAGCTATGTACAACTTCGCAATCTTGTAGTCAGTCATCGATGCACATTGGGTTTATCGACCACTTAAATTTACTTAAAGACTGATCATAAAATTACCAGCTGACTCAATACAATGAAATGTGACTTTAAATTAATTTTAGAACAGCTTTGATTTATTTCTAAACACATACATTCATTAGGGTGGCACTAAAGATACTATTTTAATGGCACTCTCTCGTGGTCAAATTACGCCATTTTGAATATTATTAAATTAGAAGGATCGATTAGACTCAAAGGATGGGTTATTTTAAGGACCCCTGTAAATGTCATTGACCTAGCGATCATCTATGGCACACCAGCGTGCTAGGCTGCAATTGCTGCCCTTTCCAGTGCTACTTCCGGATTTGATTGTATTTCAGTTCCATTCACATCGATCCAACCTGCGAGCGAACTTTGCCTTCAAGTACCGGCATGTTTTTAAATAGTTACACAGCAGTTTAGCAAACAAAACTAGATTTTGTTAATATTTATTAAAAGTTGCAAACCATTATCGGGTAACTTTATAAAATCTGGTTTTAAAAAATACAAAAATAAACCGGGAGTGATCTCCCCTAAACTTTCTCGAATATTCTTATATCAAATAACAGGGGATGGGAACTCGGGCTATAGACATGATTTTTAATCCATTTTAAATACTTAAAGTTTTAAAAATAGAATAAAATCTCGTAGACAAAAGATTGCACACCAAGTGAACGCTAAATTTAAAAAGTGCATAATAGTGCGCAATATTATTAGTACTTTAAAAATTTACATTAGTTTTTTTGAGAAATCGGAAGTAGCATAAATTAGTACTTCCGGGCAACGGAAATTACTCAAAATTTGACAGAAGGTAGAGAATTAGATTTTATACTTACATGTGAAATTTCATTTATCTATCTGAAATAGTACTCAAGTTATAGGCTTTTGAAAAATTCAAAGTAAAAAAAAAGTACCACTTCCAGTTATCGGAAATCGCTCAAAAGTTGATACGGATCTACGATTTTGATAAAATACTTATATATGAAATTTCATCAACCTAGCTGTAACGGTACTCATGTTATCGTGTTTACACACGGACAGACAGACACACAGACATACGGACAGAATTGCATAGCCCAGTTTTTCAGACTGGATTACGCATAAAACCTCTTAATTTTGATAAATCTGGATTGATAATTTTTGCCCGATTAAAATAAGTCCTCTATACTTTGGATGTGATGAAGGACTGAGGTGTAATACGGTGAAAATTGTTAAAATTTCAAGTGATTTTTGTGCACGATTACAATACTTTCTCTATACTTCGTATATACGAGAAAGTAAAAAGCAATTTACATAAACTTTGTGTTTTTATACTATTTATTATATGTGTTGTTTTTTCCATATAGGCATAGATTCTACACATTTTTAAAAATTTAATTGAAGTTTATTTTATATTCTGTCTTCATGTATACACAAATAATGTATAGTTCTATTACGGATTTCTTGATAGATAATGGTGGCTTACCTTCATCGTTGATTATAGTGACGACGGTTTTGGTGATTTTTCCCAGCAAGGCGCCCCCCGTAGCAGAACTTAACTCAACTTGAAAGTTAGGCTCTTGATCTTTCTGCTGCAATTAACAAGAATCTTTTAATTAATTACCGCAAAGTAGAAGATAATTTCAGAAAAAACTATTATAGTATATCTGCATATCAGTCTAACACGTACAATAACTATTGCCTTAGGAAAATTTATCTTTTCGTCTTCCAATTGACGGTTCAATGACAAATGATCTCAGGACAAATGATCTCAGACAAAATATCTCAGACAAAATATCTCACGGAAAAATGATCTCAGGACAAATGATCTCAAGGACAAATGATCTCACGGACAAAAGATACCAGGACAAAATATTTCAGGACAAATGATATCATGGACAAATGATCTCAGACAAAATATCTCAGACAAAATATCTCACAGCAAAATTTTAAAAGTATGTAAGATGATTTTAGTTGATTTGATATTTTTTTGTTGACTGTCAATATAGTTTTGTTTACTTTTTAACGCATAATAATTGTAAAGAAAATGAATTTGTTAAACTTAACAAAGTATCAATAGATTTATCAAACTTAATCTTTGTAATAGCATTTAATTTGAAAAAAGTAAAAATTAAAACAAACATAGTCCTTTAGCCTGAAAGGTATATAAATGATAATGTATAAAACAAATAAAGTAACATTAATGTTCAGAACACGCTAAATATTTTTGAAAAATGTGAATGGGTCTTCAGGTTTGTAACGTAATACAATTGTTTTTTTTTTTTGCAACATAAACTCAAACATAACGCTTACGTTTCTATGCCGGCAGGTACATCGTTATGATCACACCTCTCCAATACTATTTGATCATGCATTGTCTGAACTCTTGCTCGACTTGTTCTAACTTCATATTTCTAAATCTCTTTGCCTGCTGCTCCGCTAATGGCTTTAATAAACATAAATTCACCAGAAACTAGTGTCCTAAAAACCTTTCTTCTAGGTAACTACTGAGGCCATAGCTGAGTAAGCACTACCAATACTGCTTTGTTTGCAAGCACACTTCGACAAACTTAGCTCCGCGATGACCGCTGTCGTTTAAATAAGCTTTAGCCACCTGATCACTAAGGTGTGACCGACACATAACTATTGACTTTAGATGCTAGTTGTATTGTCCGTGGAGGGCGGTTCTCTTTCCCTACAAGCGTCTCTGCTACCAAAGCGGGCTGCCACCTTGATACGAAGGTGTGTCTTTATTGTTATTTCTTCATCCCCTTTTATCTAGTTTGTCCACCTGACGTGGTAGGATTGTCTCATATTTGTCAAGCCCACCTACGCTGTCTATCGAAAAAACAAGTTTAATCTTCGTATACTTGGTAATCTTCATTTTAAAATGCTTAGTGCAATATGACAAATGTATACGGTAAACATTTCTCACAATTATTATATAGGCCTCCAAACAATATCAAACATAGTAAACAAAACCATATTATGACAGTCAATAAAAAAATGTTAAGATCAACTAAAATCATCTAATACACTATTAAAATTTTGCTGCGAGATATTTTGTCTGAGATATTTTGTCTGAGATCATTTGTCCATGGTATCATTTGTCCTGATATATTTTGTCCTGGTATCTTTTGTCCGTGAGATCATTTGTCCTGAGATCATTTGTCCTGAGATCATTTGTCTTGAGATCATTTGTCCGTGAGATATTTTGTCTGAGATCATTTGTCCTGAGATCATATGTCCTGAGATCATTTGTCCTGTCACCTATTAATAACATGTTCAATGCCAAGTCTAAATAATAACCACAATGGGAATACATTAAGAATGAGATGTTCTACCAACAATGCACTTATAAGTACATTTAAGTAAACAAACTAAAGTATTGTAACTTTCAGAGAAAAAAGAGAGTTCCAAATGAAGAGAACGTACCATGATACCATTAATTTGTATTACTATAATTTTGCTCGTTTCTCCATGACTGAACGTGACCACGCCCTCCCCTCCCTCGTACTCGTGCCTGTTTCTGGCGGTCATATCTTTCGTCACCCATTTGACCGTGACCTCCCCATCGGCACCGTTGACCCTGTTGACCACTAGTCTGGCAGCGGAGGCGCTCTCTTTGACGATGTAGCTAGGTTTGCTGAACTCCAGGGTACCAGGCTCTAGAGAACATGCGGGTGAAGGAAAGCTCGGTTGGGATACATTTATCAATACAGCTTTTTAAATACATGACATAGGTAAAAACTTCATCGAGAGACCTTTCTCAATACAGCTTTTTAAATGCATGACATAGGTGAAATCTTTGTTGGAATACCTTTCTCAATACAGCTTTTTAAATGCATGACATAGGTGAAATCTTTGTTGGAATACCTTTCTCAATACAGCTTTTTAAAACATTACATGTTAAAATATCGACATACTTTTCACAATACAGTTTTTTTTTTAATACATGACTTAGATGAAAATTGTCAAAATACTTTTCTCATTATAGTTTTTTTTTTAAACATGACCTAGGCAAAAGCTGTTGAATATCTTTTTCATTACAACTTTTTAGAAACATGACCTTGGTAAAGAAAACTAGATCGAAATAACTTTCTCATTACAGTTTTTTTTTAAACGTGACCTGGGTAAAAATGTGTTGAAATACCTTTCTCAAAATAACTTTTTAAAATGCTCTCTTAGACATTAGCTACGGTGAACTAACCCTAGGTGACAAGGATCAAAACTTTAGTCCACAAACATTCTATAACATTAAACCAGCAGCTATAAACATTTATTTATATTTCTAATCTGTTAATTAAATGCAAACAACATGCCACAGGCAGGAAATAAATCATTTTGATCTGGGCTGGTTTTAAGATTGTTTTGTTATCAGCTAAAACAATATTGAAATGTTCTTTACTAAACCCGGACGTTTGATTAGGAAGTTAAAAAAACACACAAGGCAACTGGTTCTGGAGGAGGGGAGATAAACAATAGATCTAAAATTAGTAACACACCGTCATCGTCCACGATGGTGACCTGGTTGATGGCCAGCTTGCCAATGACCACCTCCTCTGTGCTGCTGCCCTCGGGGTGATGGAACAACTTGACGAAAAAAAACTCGTCCGGCTCCCAGACGTCGTCGTCCACTATCTCAATTGAAACATACTTGAGGGTTTCTCCGGGTTCAAAGGTCAACAGCTGCTTCATGGCTATATAGTCTCCACCTGCTTCGGCTGTGCCGTCTATTGTTTCAACGCTGTGAGGTACAAAGGGGGGAGAATATTATTTCATAAAGTTACATAGAATTGTACTATAGCATACTATACAAACATATTGTACAGAAGGTTTGGTGCACCCAGCACTCATGTTTACCTGGTGCATCCATGGATAGTTTGACAAGAAAATTTACCATATTGTTCATAACTTCGTGCAATAGCCCAATACAGTTTAGTTACCTGCCCAATACAGTCTCGTTTACAGACTTTTTTCTCCGGGGGATCGGGGGGGGGGGGGGAGCACGTAAAAATTTTGGGGGTGGGGGCGGACTAACATTTCCGGGGGACAGACACTGTTAAAAAAATATATTTTCTATATAAATTCCATTTCGCTCGTGGGGGGGGGGGTTAGACCTTCTTCGGGGGAGGGGGGCGGAGCCCCTCGAAGAGATGTCTGTTAGAAACTCTGCTAGTTTACCTACCCAACCATGATGGTCTTAGACAAGTCTCCACCACGCCTGATCCCTACTTTCACTTGACCTTCGTTCTCAAGGACGGTGCACGTGGCCGCTGTGAACTCCACGACAGCTTTCTTTGATTGGAGTATGACGTCATTCGATGATACGGCGCCGTTGACACCGTTGGGCACTCCGTCACTGTCTTTGTGTGCTGTGTGGGGGCTTGTACCTAGGTCTACGAACTTCTGTGGACAAATGTGGACATTGTAATGTCATTAGATCTACTGGGTTATGGCCGTGTACCTAGGTCTACGAGCATATGTGGACAAATGTGGACATTGTAATGTCATTAGATCTATTGGGTTATGGCCGTGTCCCTAGGTCTACGAGCATATGTGGACAAATGTGGACATTGTAATGTCATTAGATCTATTGGGTTATGGCCGTGTCCCTAGGTCTACGAGCATATGTGGACAAATGTGGACATTGTAATGTCATTAGATCTATTGGGTTATGGCCGTGTGTGTCCCTAGGTCTACGAACATCTGTGGACAAATGTAGACATTGTAATGTCATTAGATCTACTGGGTTATGGGGGCTTGTACCTAGGTCTACGAACATCTGTGGACAAATGTGGACATTGTAATGTCATTAGATCTACTGGGTTATGGCCGTGTGTGTCCCTAGGTCTCCGAGCATCTGTGGACAGTTTTGTCATTAGATCTACTGGGCTATGAGGAGTATGATTGTACATCTGTGGACAAACCTGTAAGATTTACTGTTATCGGATGTACTGAGCTATGTGAGCCTAGTATTCACAGAATGTTGTCTCACTCAGCAAAATTTTTAAAAATATTGACTAGATTTTAGGAAACTTACGAGACAAAACTATCTGAAAACTTACAGGACATGACAGCACTAAACAAAGGGACAAATTACGTTAGAAGTTGAATGAGAAAGAGAAATTTGATAACAAGCTAAATATGACACTTAAGTTAGGATTGTTTCTACAGGTGAAAAGTGGTACCAACCTCTGTCAGACTAGATGTTGTCGACTCCAGTTTGTGACGTCCGGTGATCATTCTGGTGGCATTGACCCTGTACCAGGAGGATGGTTTCGGCTGGTTCCTGGCAATACCAGAGGCGACAGCTCTAGCCACATCGTCTTCGTTAGCGTTGCTGTCTTTCGCCAGTTTCTTTTTTTTTTTAGAAAACACAAGTTAGCTCAAATAGAATGGTTCTCAGGGCAAATATAGATCTTAAAAACATGTTGAAATGTTAGGTGTCACATAACTCGGAAAAAGAAAGTGAGGGGGGTGGGAGAGATGTGGCACAGCATAATTTTCCATTTCTTATAAATAAAAATGAAGTTTTAAATTTGAAATTATGTTGGAATGATGTTTGGGGAGGGGGTTGTAACTCCGTAGTTTCGTGGAGTAGGAGTGAAAATTAACAAAATTCATGACGTCTTTCGCGGGCTACACCTTGAATGTAGTGATAACGTTCATGGGCGACCCCTTAACTGTAGTGAGAATGTTTATGGTGACCCCTTGACTGCACTGATAAAGTTTATGGACGACCCCTAATTGCTATGATGAACCCAATGGGATCTCCTTACCCGCGCCAGCTCTATAATATCCGCCGACCCTCGACTGTGCGGGCCACTCTTGTCCAGATCTGGGGTAGAAAACAATGGACGTTTACAAACACTGGCACTCAGTGATTTTAACTCAGCCATGATTTTAATGCTAAAAGAACAGTCGTTTTTAAACAAATCAAGAGATGAGTTCGTGATAGTAGTGTAAGTTTTATGTGTTGAATCCCTGCTCGTTTGGCTGTATACTGTGTGACTTAACTAATAAAAAATAACGTTCATGGTTTCCTTATCGATGTGTTATGAAAATAATATTTTAAATTTTAAATATTTAATCAAACTAACTAAACGTTTTCAACAAAGATTTCGGTTTAACTACGGACTGGGTTTAATATGGATATAATTTTCATGGCTATTTATTTATATAAAGAATACACCAGAATATAATTAAACTTACCAAAGCCAATCTCGACTTCTGATGATGTTCTGTTCTTGACGCATACGATTCCTTTATCTGCTAAATACGCACTAACAATGAGCAATGGAAACATGACAAATGTGAGAACGGCCTCCCATAGATCCACAACCTCGGGTGATATGACCAGGAGAACCAGTAAAAGCCAAACGTAGGCGAAAATCCCAAAGATGCTCGTCACAATGAACACGAAAAAGTGTTTGATTTTTCTGTAGATTAAGGTTAAATGTTAGTCTTTTTTAAAGAGAAAGTAAACACATTGAGGTTAGATACGATAACATCAACTCAACAAGCTCTATTGAATAGGATTCTAAGGTAGGGGAGGGGAGATGGGACATGTATACATCACGTTAAGACGCGACTCTCTCCTGTCTGCAATTTTTCTTCTGCAGGCATGGAAGCCAACCTGACGTAGGTATGTCACTGCTAGTTGATCCACCGCGTGAGATCGAATTTTCGGGCTTAAAATCGAACTCTGCTTCGTGAGTTAACGAATGAATAACCTCTGAACTTGTTGTTATGAGAGTTCCTGTAACATGGCCGCCACTTCCCTCCTCATACACACTGCAAGCAGGTTGTGGTTGTTTGCTCAAGGTTTTCTATTTATTTGTATCGATTTAAAAAAAAGTAAAGTTTCCCTTTCAAACCTGACGGTCTATGGGGCAAGTGAAGTAGAGTTCACTTGTTTCTGTGACCTCGGCATATGAAGAGATAATGTGGTAAGCACTATGCCCAGAGTTTCTTCCAGGCATCTCTTCGGGGGGGCGAAGCCCCCCCGAAAAATTTTTACCGCCCCCCCAAACGAAAGGAAATTTATATAATTTATATAGAAAATATATACTTTTAACAGTGTCCGCCCCCCCGAAGAAAGTTTACCGCCCCCCGGAGATTTCAAGTGCCCCCCCGGAGAAAAAAGTCTGGAAGAAACACTGACTATGCCCAGCCGCCTTTACTCTCCCTAACGTGAGTTAGGTACCCATCAGAGTTGGGTCGACTCTGTATCGAGTAGTCTCCCTTGAATTAGAAGAGCAGTGAGTCAGACTTACCTAGTTTCCCCGTGTGGGATGCATACAATACAGTAGGCTGTGATGACAAACAGGTTAAAGGCCGCTGACCCCACGATTGTCCCTGGGCCCAGCTCCCCAGCCTGGAAGGAGTGACCGCACGTCTCGATAACGTTGAGTAGAATCTCCGGGGCGCTGGTACCAAAAGCTAAGAGGGTCAAATTCGCCACCGTATCGTTCCATACCTGCTCATGTGGTATAAATTACGATACATCCAACAAAGTCGAATACATGAATACAAAAAATAAAAAGTAAATCTCCCTAGGGCAAGTGAAGTAGACTTCATCTATTTCTGTGACCTCGGCATATTAAGAAATAGTGAAGTCAGAACTATGCCCAGCTGCCTATACTTTCACTAACGTGAGTTAGGTACCCATCAGAGTTGGGTGGACTCAGGGACTATCTGCTGACTTGTACACGGATTCAAATTGGTGTCCACAAAACTCATACGTGACTCATGCTACGGAATGTAAAGGCAGCTGAGCATAGTGCTAACCAAACTATACGTTTATATTCCGATGTCAGAGAAACAGGTGAACTCTTATTCACTTTCCCCACGCACTGTCAGGTTCGAAAAGGAACTTTACCCTGGCCAACATTTTATCTTTAGACATTTCTGGGAGAGAGGACGGGGCTTTAGTGACGTTGCTAGGTGAACAAACACAATAACAACTTTTAAACTATTTCAATTTTACGTGTTTTTAGCACTTTTTAAGGCTTAAATTGTAATAGAAACTCATCAATATAACTGATCTAAAGCAAGCTGTGTAAATATTATATAAGAAAATTGCTATTTTAAAAACACTTGAAAATTGTCGGGTTATTTTAGTGATAATCTGGTTATTTGTGACAATAGAGGGGTGCGACGTCATTTAAGAACAACTCTAAAGTTATTTTACTGGCTGTGAATGTATTTCAATAAATTAATCTTGTTTGTCTACTGAAATGATTAAATTCAATGGATATTGTTGCTAAAGCTTAAACTCGCTGACCGAGAACGGATAAAGGTGGGGCCCTGCGAACCTATTGTGTAGTTCCTCATCAGTATAAACAAGTGTTTGTGTCAGTATCGATCCATAGATTTCCCATTGATCGATCTGAACTCTTACTATTTTTTTTTCTGGTAGTTTTTGGTTGTTATTTTTGGATGACGGCATGTAGTGAGGAATCCCAAGCCGATTTGGGTGATGTATCGGGCTAAGGCTGAGATGTGGAATTCTCGCTCTGACAAGTTTTATTCTAGGGCTCATTATCCAGTCACAGCCCATTGTCCAGTACCACATTGTCCAGTACCACATTGTCCAGTACCACATTGTCCAGTACCACATTGTCCAGTACCACATTGTCCAGTACCACATTGTCCAGTACCACATTGTCCAGTACCACATTGTCCACACACCACATTGTCCAGCATCACATTGTCCAGTACCACATTGTCCAGTACCACATTGTCCACACACCACATTGTCCACACACCACATTGTCCAGTACCACATTACCCTGTACCACATTGTCCAGTACCACATTGTCCAGTACCACATTGTCCAGTACCACATTGTCCAGTACCATATTGTCCAGTACCACATTGTCCAGTACCACATTGTCCAGTGCTGTCCGAATAGTATAGTAATAAAATGTCGGCTTTAGTCGGGACACTCCATCAATACATTTCTCTTTTACTGCCGAACCCAACGATTTTTGCATATCAGTATGTGTTATATATATATATATATATATATATATATATATATATATATATATATATATATATATATATATGTATGTATTTATAAATCAGAGAAATAATTGGAGCTGTTTATCAGGTTATTTTCCAAGCTCATTAACACATGGGCCTAAGCTCCCGCCAATTCAGTAACGTCGCTAGGATTTTTGGGCCTTGGGCCCCTATGCAAAAAGTGTTAGTGGGCCCCTCAGAGGCGTAGCGACTCTTCCCGGCGACCGGGGACAAACTTTCGATGTGCACCCCAACCCCCTCAGACTTTCGATTTGCACCCCCCCCCCCAGACTTTCAATTTTCACCCCCCTCAAACTTAAGATGTGCACCCCCCCCCCCTCTCAACCTTTCGAAAAAGGGCCCCTATTTGCCTTGGGCCCCTATGCCTTGCTTACGCTAGCTTTTCGGTAGCTACACCACTGCGCCAATCTCATGTTTCAAATGAATGATGGAATGTTGAAATAGATGTACACAATTATTTCACTAGCTGTCCAAAATTTTGTTTAAAACTTAACAAAATCACATTACACATCAGGTTAAATAGTTAGTAAAGATTAATGTGGTTTTACAAATAAATCCTTACCTTGACTTCAATCAGTTTAAAGCCTTCTCCTTCCGGATTAGGTATCGATATCGTTCTCGTTTTACTAGTGATGTGTTCGATACCGCACATAAAAGCGTCCGATACTATTGCGATACCAAAGAAACACCACAACATTGCGAGTACATAAAGAAACGCTCGAACATACGGGTTCCATGTGTACTCGTTGATAAAGGGAAGTAGAAGACCCTTATCACTACACAAATAGTGACTGACATCACACGTAGTGTTAAACATTGTACTCAGGTTCTTCTATCCGATAACTGAGAAGTTTTATGTTTCACTTGAGGTCTAAATCTCATCTTTTCTTAAATATAAATCTCATTTGGTTTTTGTGAAACGGGTTAGTGAAATAAAATGTAGATAACCTAAAGTAATCGTCAAAGTAATAAAAATTAATCCACATGTTAATATAAAAAACTTATGTTTGAAAACAAACATCATGTAGTTGATAGCTTGTGTTCCATTTTATTTGGTCTTAGATTATCTTCATGAAAAGGTTTGTCCTTTTGGGAATTCTCGCCTGTAAAAAAAAAAAGAATGTGAACGTGATTATCAAAAGTTCTACACAATTTAATCACTTTTTTGCTTTAATATTTCTCAGAAAAACACTAGCTGGAAACGTCGTTTACAATCTACTATATTAAACGAAAGGCAATTGATTTATTTACTTAATGATGTGTCAAAAGCCAGATAAAACTCTATACCATCACATCAAAACTAGTACATGTTAGAAATATCGTTGTCTGTAAAACACCAGCTGCGTGGAATATTTTAAAGAGACTGTTTTTTTTTAAACCACTGAAACTGAAAAATATCATCAACATGCCTTTTAAAATATTAAAGACACTGTTTTTTAAACCATTGAAACTGATAAATATCATCAACATGCCTTTTAAAAGATTAAAGACACTGTTTTTTAAACCATTGAAACTGATAAATATCATCAACATGCCTTTTAAAATATTAAAGACACTGTTTTTTAAACCATTGAAACTGATAAATATCATCAACATGCCTTTTAAAAGATTTAAGACACTGTTTTTTAAACCACTGAAACTGAAAAATATCATCAACATGCCTTTTAAAAGATTAAAGACACTGTTTTTTAAACCATTGAAACTGATTAAGATTATCATGCCTTTTAAAAGAAGAACCAGTGGTTTAATTTTTCCAATCGGTCTAACAATCACTGACATATTTATTCATTGGTCACAACAAAATACATCCTACCAATACAAAATGACAGATTTTTGTTTTTAAAATAGCACGGGAATGAACGACATTTAGAGTGGTTGGTGGAAGTCATAAATTAATGCTACACGTCTTTTTATTAAACACATAACACATTAGGCGAATAAAGCTGATCTGCTATAGGCTACTGAACAAAAATAGAGTACATTTTATTTTTAAATCCATCAGATATTGTCAATCTTTCTGTGAAAGGAACGACGACTCGTCCTTAAGCCACTTTAACTTTCTCAGTCGATATCCGTCAGTCTTGGATGGACCGGCCGGATAAACGTCATATTGTCCTGGCAACCTCTCGTGACTTTATGGTTAACACGCGCAGGTTTATACCAGGAATAAAATAAAATTGTACAAATACCTCCGTTTCAAAACCTATATTTTTAGAACTTTCTAGAACATAGCTCAAATCTTCTTAAATGAATGTTGAACTTCATCAAATCGCAAACTCACTTATTTAGCAACAGTGAACCAAATAAGATTTCAGTCCGGCGTTACTTCCCTTAGAGTGTCCACTATCGTTTATTCCCCTTTGTTGTGTGAGTTTTGCCACACACGATAAGGCTTGCATTGAGCGTCAAGGGCGGCCAAAATTGACACAGTTCTGGCACGCGATTGGCTCGTAAGTCATGCAGCGTTGACGACAATGGTTGCTAGGGACGCTACACAATAAAGCAATAATAAAATTTCACACAAACAGTTGTGTTCCACAAGATAAACAAAAAATCTTTCAGAGAAATGCAACATAATTTTTAAAGGAAATAAATAAAAAGATTTTTAAAACAGTTGCTATTACTAACTGTTACGAGCTAAATATTTTAACAGTCGTATAAAAAAGGTTAAAGTTTAAACTTAGTTTCAAATATTCTGTCGTCCATCCAATCTACGTTTTAAAAAACTGAAACACACTTGTAATACTCAACCCATATAATACATTTGTTTGAATTGGTGAGGACGTCGCTGAGAGCTTGAACTGTATAACAATGAGGAACTTAATCACGCACTACAGCTAGAGAAACGGCGTAGATCTAGAACGATTGGTTGTCTGAGGTTTGTTGTGGTGAGGGTTTTGTAGTTGGATGAGCTATTGTTCTCAGCCTAGACATTATAGGTGTGTGTAAGTATATATATGTATGTATATATACATATATATATATATATATATATATATATATATATATATATATATATATATATATATATATATATATATATATATATATATATATATATATATATATATATATATATATATATATATATATATATATATATATATATATATATATATATATATACATATATATATATATATATATACATATATATATATATGTATATATATATACATATATATATATATATGTATGTATATATACATATATATATATATATATATATATATATATATATATATATATATATATATATATATATATATATATATGTGTGTGTGTGTGTGTGTGTGTGTGTAGGCTATATGTATATGTATATATATACATATATATATATGTATATATATTATATATATATATATATATATATATATATATATATATATATATATATATATATATATATATATATATATATATATATATATACAGGAGAGTTTCATGTTATAAGAAAACAAATTATATTAATCAGATTACATCTTATTATATACAGTAGGTCTTATTTATAAGTTAACTTATTTTTTAAAATTGCACATTCTTTGCTTGCATTTAATTATAAGAAAATAATTATACGAATAAACTATTATAATAGATTTCTTTTGAAATAGTAAAAAAATTCTTATAAAAATAAATTTAAAATTAAGTTTTTATCTTAAAAAAGAATCTGATTTTTTTGCGTCGTTTTTTATAATCTAATTGTCAACAAATCGTTCGATATTGTTTGTACTTTAATATAAACTGTGATCGATTGAAATCATTTGGTGAGTCTCAGTCGGGTATTGATTGATTATTGGAATTCTATTTCCTTGTAAAACTGGCAAAAAACATGCCTTTCACTTCGAACTTAAAGCTTAGCGGCAATTCGAGCTTAGCGTAACTTAAAGCTTAGCTTCAATGAACTTAGCCTAACTTAAAGCTTAGCGTCAATTCAAAAGATGGTTCTCAGTTGTTAATTTTTTTTTCCCAGAGAGGTTAAATCCATCAAAAGTTGAAATTTCCAATTAAAAAACTGCCGAGAATTTTAATTGCGAACCGTTGAAGAGG
Organism: Physella acuta; assembly: GCF_028476545.2. Lineage (NCBI taxonomy): Eukaryota > Metazoa > Mollusca > Gastropoda > Physidae > Physella > Physella acuta. The sequence continues at coordinate 669,124 of NW_026731652.1, forward strand.
TAAAAAAGAAGATAAAATAAGCCTTTATAAATCTTTTATTCCTCACAGCGAACACGAACTAGAAGAACAAATAAGCGCTGTTAAATAATTGTTTCCTTACAGCGAACATGAACTAGAAGAACAAAGTAAGCGCTGATAAATAACTGTTCCCTCACAGCGAACACGAGCAGTAAAGAGTTGAGACATAGAGCTGCACTCTACGTGTTGATGTCCGCGTCAGGTTGGGCTTTAGATTAGACGGGAACAGTCGGAAACTTCCTGACGGTCCGAGGCACCACCAGACGATGAGATCTGCTGACCAGGTGTTGGGCTGACCTGTCTGGAACCAGCAAGGTCTCATAGACGCTGCGTCAGTAGATATGACGCGAGACTCACGTGTGGGAGTCAGTGTTGCTGTAGAGAGGTCCTCATCCCTGGGCACCTTGCTCATACACAATATGTGACATGTTGACCATTCCCTAGCACATATAAAAATGTGACATGTTGACCATTCCCTAGCACATATAAAAATGTGACATGTTGACCATTCCCTAGCACATAAAAATGTGACATGTTGACCATTCCCTAGCACATAAAAATGTGACATGTTGACCATTCCCTAGCACATAAAAATGTGACATGTTGACCATTCCCTAGCACATAAAAATGTGACATGTTGACCATTCCACTAGCACACATAAAAATGTGACATGTTGACCATTCCACTAGCACATATAAAAATGTGACATGTCGACCATTCCACTAGCACATATAAAAATGTGACATGTTGACCATTCCACTAGCACATATAAAAATGTGACATGTCGACCATTCCACTAGCACATATAAAAATGTGACATGTTGACCATTCCACTAGCACATATAAAAATGTGACATGTCGACCATTCCACTAGCACATATAAAAATGTGACATGTTGACCATTCCACTAGCACATATAAAAATGTGACATGTTGACCATTCCACTAGCACATATAAAAATGTGACATGTTGACCATTCCACTAGCACATATAAAAATGTGACATGTTGACCATTCCACTAGCACATATAAAAATTTGACATGTTGACCATTCCACTAGCACATATAAAAATGTGACATGTTGACCATTCCACTAGCACATATAAAAATGTGACATGTTGACCATTCCACTAGCACATATAAAAATGTGACATGTTGACCATTCCACTAGCACATATAAAACTGTGACATGTTGACCATTCCACTAGCACATATAAAAATGTGACATGTTGACCATTCCACTAGCACATATAAAAATGTGACATGTTGACCATTCCACTAGCACATATAAAAATGTGACATGTTGACCATTCCACTAGCACATATAAAAATGTGACATGTTGACCATTCCACTAGCACATATAAAAATGTGACATGTTGACCATTCCACTAGCACATATAAAAATGTGACATGTTGACCATTCCACTAGCACATATAAAAATGTGACATGTTGACCATTCCACTAGCACATATAAAAATGTGACATGTTGACCATTCCACTAGCACATATAAAAATTTGACATGTTGACCATTCCACTAGCACATATAAAAATGTGACATGTTGACCATTCCACTAGCACATATAAAAATGTGACATGTTGACCATTCCACTAGCACATATAAAAATGTGTCATGTTGACCATTCCACTAGCACATATAAAAATGTGACATGTTGACCATTCCACTAGCACATATAAAAATGTGACATGTTGACCATTCCACTAGCACATATAAAAATGTGACATGTTGACCATTCCACTAGCACATATAAAAATGTGACATGTTGACCATTCCACTAGCACATATAAAAATGTGACATGTTGACCATTCCACTAGCACATATAAAAATGTGACATGTTGACCATTCCACTAGCACATATAAAAATGTGACATGTTGACCATTCCACTAGCACATATAAAAATGTGACATGTTGACCATTCCACTAGCACATATAAAAATGTGACATGTTGACCATTCCACTAGCACATATAAAAATGTGACATGTTGACCATTCCACTAGCACATATAAAAATGTGACATGTTGACCATTCCACTAGCACATATAAAAATTTGACATGTTGACCATTCCACTAGCACATATAAAAATGTGACATGTTGACCATTCCACTAGCACATATAAAAATGTGACATGTTGACCATTCCCTAGCACATATAAAAATGTGACATGTTGACCATTCCACTAGCACATATAAAAATTTGACATGTTGACCATTCCACTAGCACATATAAAAATGTGACATGTTGACCATTCCACTAGCACATATAAAAGTGTGACATGTTGACCATTCCACTAGCACATATAAAAATGTGACATGTTGACCATTCCACTAGCACATATAAAAATGTGACATGTTGACCATTCCACTAGCACATATAAAAATGTGACATGTTGACCATTCCACTAGCACATATAAAAATGTGACATGTTGACCATTCCACTAGCACATATAAAAATGTGACATGTTGACCATTCCACTAGCACATATAAAAATGTGACATGTTGACCATTCCACTAGCACATATAAAAATTTGACATGTTGACCATTCCACTAGCACATATAAAAATGTGACATGTTGACCATTCCACTAGCACATATAAAAATGTGACATGTTGACCATTCCACTAGCACATATAAAAATGTGACATGTTGACCATTCCACTAGCACATATAAAAATGTGACATGTTGACCATTCCACTAGCACATATAAAAATGTGACATGTTGACCATTCCACTAGCACATATAAAAATGTGACATGTTGACCATTCCACTAGCACATATAAAAATTTGACATGTTGACCATTCCCTAGCACATATAAAAATTTGACATGTTGACCATTCCACTAGCACATATAAAAATGTGACATGTTGACCATTCCACTAGCACATATAAAAATGTGACATGTTGACCATTCCACTAGCACATATAAAAATGTGACATGTTGACCATTCCACTAGCACATATAAAAATGTGACATGTTGACCATTCCACTAGCACATATAAAAATGTGACATGTTGACCATTCCCTAGCACATATAAAAATTTGACATGTTGACCATTCCACTAGCACATATAAAAATGTGACATGTTGACCATTCCACTAGCACATATAAAAATGTGACATGTTGACCATTCCACTAGCACATATAAAAATGTGACATGTTGACCATTCCACTAGCACATATAAAAATGTGACATGTTGACCATTCCACTAGCACATATAAAAATGTGACATGTTGACCATTCCACTAGCACATATAAAAATTTGACATGTTGACCATTCCACTAGCACATATAAAAATGTGACATGTTGACCATTCCACTAGCACATATAAAAATGTGACATGTTGACCATTCCACTAGCACATATAAAAATGTGACATGTTGACCATTCCACTAGCACATATAAAAATGTGACATGTTGACCATTCCACTAGCACATATAAAAATGTGACATGTTGACCATTCCACTAGCACATATAAAAATGTGACATGTTGACCATTCCACTAGCACATATAAAAATGTGACATGTTGACCATTCCCTAGCACATATAAAAATTTGACATGTTGACCATTCCACTAGCACATATAAAAATGTGACATGTTGACCATTCCACTAGCACATATAAAAATGTGACATGTTGACCATTCCACTAGCACATATAAAAATGTGACATGTTGACCATTCCACTAGCACATATAAAAATGTGACATGTTGACCATTCCACTAGCACATATAAAAATGTGACATGTTGACCATTCCCTAGCACATATAAAAATTTGACATGTTGACCATTCCACTAGCACATATAAAAATGTGACATGTTGACCATTCCACTAGCACATATAAAAATGTGACATGTTGACCATTCCACTAGCACATATAAAAATGTGACATGTTGACCATTCCCTAGCACATATAAAAATTTGACATGTTGACCATTCCCTAGCACATATAAAAATGTGACATGTTGACCATTCCACTAGCACATATAAAAATGTGACATGTTGACCATTCCCTAGCACATATAAAAATGTGAAATTGTGACCCTTCCCTACCAACTTACCACTTCAAACGATGCAAAACTAATCCCATTTTTTTAAAAATATAAAATTTGACATGTTGACCATTCCCTAGCACATATAAAAATGTGACATGTTGACCATTCCACTAGCACATATAAAAATGTGACATGTTGACCATTCCCTAGCACATATAAAAATGTGAAATTGTGACCCTTCCCTACCAACTTACCACTTCAAACGATGCAAAACTAATCCCATTTTTTTAAAAATATAAACCCCTCCACCCCCATCCCTAACACTTACTGTTGTTTTTTTTTTGTAACTACAGAAACGTTATTTTTTAAGTGCATTAATTGAACATAGGCTATCTATTTATCTATCTATCTATTACCTGGCCTTCAAACTACCACCTGTGTACATATTATATATTTCATAACAAAACACACAATGTACGATGACGGCACACGGACAAACATAAGAGATAGAAAACGCAGAAGTAGTGTTCCAATATTTTATCTTTTACTGCGTGTTTTTATAGATGTATTGGCGAAAGAATAATGTTTGTTTTTTATAACCACATCTAGACCTATGTTTAATTAATTTTCAGCAACTATACTAGTACTAGTAAAAAAAAAAAATACGCGTTTAAATGTACTAATGGATCCCCGTATCTCCCTATGCCTGTAGACTGGACTGCGTGTTTTAGCGTGGAAATATCTAGCCGTTTGTTCACGTTGGTGTGGGCAAAGTTAGTGGCCAGATCAAAATATTGTTCATGTCTCCGCGCAGCTAAGCAGCTTTTCAGAGGCGCCTGGTATCGCCGTAGAAGTAGCGGGTTCCAAAGACGTTGTGCCACTCGCCGAACGCTCGGTCGTGCCGGATACCATCGTTAGCCCATCGCGCTGGGGATAGAACATCAGGCTATTAGCCCCATTACTCGATAGAGCATCAGGCTATTAGCCTCATTACTCGATAGAGCATCAGGCTATTAGCCCCATTACTCCATATATATATATATATATATATATATATATATATATATATATATATATATATATATATATATATATATATATATAATTCTCTTGCATAACTTGAATAAATTCTCTTACATAACTTGAAAAAAAATCTCTTACATAGCTTGAAAAAAATTTCTTACATAGCTTGAAAAAAATCTCTTACATAGCTTGAATTTTTTTCTCTTACATAGCTTGAAAAAAATTTCGTACATAACTTGAAAAAAATCTCTTACATAGCTTGAATTTTTTCCTCTTACATAGCTTGAAAAAAAATTCTTACATAGCTTGAAAAAAATCTCTTACATAGCTTGAATTTTTTTCTCTTACATAGCTTGAAAAAAATCTCTTACATAGCTTGAATTTTTTTCTCTTACATTGCTTGAAAAAAATTTCTTACATAACTTGAAAAAAAATCTCTTACATAGCTCGTCCTTGGTACGGCGGGTGTCCAGCCAGTAGGATGGGCCTGAGCTGTAGTTGGACGGCATCTGAAGGTAGTTGGGGGAGAAGTAGGGGTGCTCAAACATGTCGGTGTCTTCACGTCTTTTACAGTGGCTGGAACAGGGAGGTGGCACCATGATGATATGGGGGTGGGGGTAGGGGGGTGGGGGGGAGAAGTAGGGGTGGGGGGAGAAGTAGGGGTGCTCAAACATGTCGGTGTCTTCACGTCTTTTACAGTGGCTGGAACAGGGAGGTGGTACCATGATGATACGGGGGTGGGGGGAGTAGGGGTGGGGGGAGAAGTAGGGGTGCTCAAACATGTCGGTGTCTTCACGTCTTTTACAGTGGCTGGAACAGGGAGGTGGTACCATGATATGGGGGTGGGGGGGAGAAGTAGGGGTGGGGGAAGTAGGGGTGGGGGGAGTAGGGGTGAGGGGAGAAGTAGGGGTGGGGAGAGAAGTAGGGGTGGGGGAAGTAGGGGTGGGGAGAGAAGTAGGGGTGGAGGGGGAGAAGTAGGGGTGGGGGGAGAAGTAGGGGTGGGGAGAGAAGTAGGGGTGGGGGAAGTAGGGGTGGGGGAAGTAGGGGTGGGGGAGAAGTAGGGGTGGGGGGAGAAGTATGGGTGGGGGGAGAAGTAGGGGTGGGGGGAGAAGTAGGGGTGGAGGAGAAGTAGGGGTGGGGAGAGAAGTAGGTGTGGGGGAGAAGTAGGTGTGGGGGAGAAGTAGGGGGGGGAGAAGTAGGGGTTGGGAGAGAAGTAGGGGTGGGGGAAGTAGGGGTGGGGAGAGAAGTAGGGGTGGGGGGAGAAGTAGGGGTGGGGAGAGAAGTAGGGGTGGGGGAAGTAGGGGTGGGGGAGAAGTAGGGGGGGAGAAGTAGGGGTGGGGGAGAAGTAGGGGGGGAGAAGTAGGGGTGGGGGAGTAGGGGTGAGGGGAGAAGTAGGGATGGGGGGAGAAGTAGGGGTGGGGGTGGGGGAGAAGTAGGGGTGGGGGAGAAGTAGGGGTGCTCGAACATGTCGGTGTCTTCACGTCCCTTACAGTGGCTGGAACAGGGAGGTGGTACCATGATGATATTGGGGGGGGGGGAGAAGTAGGGGTGCTCGTGTTGGAAGTTTGCACCGTGTTGATATGGGGGCGGGGGTGTAAAGGGTAGGGAGCTGTCACATTGTTGATATGGGGTGTGTAGGGGGTAGGAAGTTGGCACCGTGTTGATATGGGGAGTGGTGATTTAGGGGTTGGTAAAGCCGATCTTAATTTTATTTTATTATTAAGCCCCTTTGTTCTATTGAACTAAAAATATTTAATTAACTATTGTTTGTTTTTAATAATGACAACAACACTAATTATGAGTGGAGTGTGAAAATGTATTGCTAAATACCCGAAATGTAGATTCTCTTGAGAGTTCTGTTTAATAACTTTCGGGTAATTTTCTCCAACGAGAATCCCTCTTTGATAGTGATGTATAGGATTAAAGAAGAGAGGCTCGAATTTTAGTCTAGGTGGTATATATTGAGTCATTCTCCTTGTATAGACCAAGTTGTATGTGTGTAAATCTAAAAACAAAACTAGCGTGCTGTGTCTAGTGTGTTGTATCTAGATTATTGTATCTAATTTGTGTGTTGTGTCTAGTGTGTTGTGTTGTATCTCTTGTTTCTAGTGTGCTAAGTCTAGTGTGTTGTTTCTAGTGTACTAAGTCTAGTGTGGTGTTTCTAGTGTGTTAAGTCTAGTGTGTTGTGTCTCCTGTTTCTAGTGTACTACGCCTAGTGCCCTGTATCTAGTGCCCTGCGTCTAGTGCCCTATGTCTACTGCCTTGTGTCTAGAATGCTCTAGGTCTAGTGCCCTGTGTCTAATGCCCTGTGTCTAGTGCCCTATGTCTAATGCCCTGTATCTAGTGCCCTGTATCTAGTGCCCTTATGTCTAGTGCCTTATGTCTAGAATGTTCTAGGTCTAGTCCCCTGTGTCTAGTGCCCTGTGTCTAGTGCCCTGTGTCTCGTGCCCTGTCTAGAATGCCCTATGTCTAAGTGAGCAGAAGTCCAGAGACCCTGAGATGATGGTGACAGGAAACCGTGAGCTCTGCTGGACTTGGATGATGTTGGGCTCTAGATATGACGTCACTGGCCGAATCCTCGTCACCTCGAAAGGTGCATCAGGTCTGTGAGATGGACGACAACAATGTTACCAGAGGTCAAGGTGCTCTTTTACAGCTCGTCTAGGTATCTGTTACAGCTGGTCTATGTATCTGTTACAGCTGGTCTATGTATCTGTTACAGCTCGTCTATGTATCTGTTACAGCTGGTCTATGTATCTGTTACAGCTGGTCTATGTATCTGTTACAGCTGGTCTATGTATCTGTTACAGCTGGTCTATGTATCTGTTACAGCTGGTCTATGTATCTGTTACAGCTCGTCTAGGTATCTGTTACAGCTCGTCTATGTATCTGTTACAGCTGGTCTATGTATCTGTTACAGCTGGTCTATGTATCTGTTACAGCTGGTCTATGTATCTGTTACAGCTCGTCTAGGTATCTGTTACAGCTGGTCTATGTATCTGTATCTGTCCCTAGTGGTCATGTCTATCTGACGACCCCTAGGTCACAAAGAAATGATTACACCATCCCATAATACGCCGAGTTCAGAGAAACTAATGACCTCTACTTCATCTGAGCCAAGGACCTTCGAGTCTGAAAGAGAACTTTACTCAGGAAGGTTTCTGTACACTCGACCTTGGCTCTATACATCTCTTTAAGATGTGGTGTATTCAATTTTGTTAGTATTAGCGATACTAAGTAGTTTCGGTTGCCTATATTTCATCATTTTATTGATGTCTAGTCTCTTCCTAACTGTAACCATAACAGCTGTACTGTAAACAGAGGCGTAGCGAGGGGGGGAGGGGCGGGGGGGGGGTTCGGATCGCACCGGGTGACACCATTTAGGGGGGTGACACCAAGGCAAAAAATAGTAAAATATATAGAGAAAAATTTGAGGGGGGTGCAAATCGATATCGATAGTTTGAGGGGGGGGGGGTGCAAATGGAAAATTGAAAGTTTGACCAATAAGTGCCGCACCGGGTGGGTGACACTCGACCTCGCTGACTGTAAACAAGATTCAACACGCTACGTTATTATATTTCCGTTGTTTGTTTTTGTTTTTTAAGAATACACCAAACATTTTTTTACACTTTACCAAGGCTTAATGACAATAGAAAGTATAGCCTACATAAAGGACAACAGAAAGTATAGCAAACATACATGAAAACAGAAAGTATAGCCTAAATTCCTAAATAAATGACTGCAGAAAGAAGTAATGACGTACACTCTAGTAAAATGGCTGCAGGTTGAACTAGAATCTAATTCTAAGTCTTATCCGCCGTACCTAACTGACTGCAGGAGAATGTCTGATGGTAGCGGATCGTCTGTGTAGTACTCAGGAAAATATCTTTTGCCAGCTATGGACATTTTTTTAGATGGTTCTGATGGACAAATTCTTCAAAAAACTTACGAAACTACCAAAGTGTCACTAGTGGTAGTTATTTATGCCATTTTGAATCGCCCAGTGATGGTTGACATCATTTCCTCCTACGGGAGTTTCAAAACTAGAAGTAGATTAAACGGAGTAAAGTTCACGAATATGTTTATCCGATGGTGTGTATATAAATTATTATAAATGTTACTCTGAATGGTTGAGAGAATCTGTATTATACTGTTTACACGCTAAATTGTTAAACTTGTAGTCCAAAAACATGAGAATAAATTCAATGAATCGTGAGCTTAACCAACAATTAATGCGATTCGTTTCAAGATTTTTATCGAAATCTATTTTTACAATAAGTGTTTGTTAAAGATTTCTAAAAAAGTTCCCTGTTCGAACATAACGGTCCATGGGGCAAGGGAAGTAGAGTTCACCTGTTTCTGTGACTCGACATATGTAGGGAGATTGCGGTCAACACTATACCCAGCCGCCTTTACTTTCCCTTACGTGAGTTCGGTACCCATTAGAGCTGAGTGGACTCAGGAACGTTCTACTGACTTGACCCCGTATTCGAACTTGAGACTTTTGGGTTAGCAGCCTGGTGCTCTACCGCTAGGCCACGGCGCATCATAAAGGTTTCTACGACTAATTTTTCTTCTTCGCTAGTAATGTGTCCGCAACAACCCCTACATCGCAGACAGTTGTGTATTCGACTCAACAAGCACCCCTCACATGTATTCAACTCAACATGCACCCGACTCAACAAGCACCCCTCACATGTATTCAACTCAACATGCACCCGACTCAACAAGCACCCCTCACATGTATTCAACTCAACATGCACCCGACTCAACAAGCACCCCTCACATGTATTCGACTCAACAAGCACACCTCACATGTATTCGACTCAACAAGCACCCCTCACATGTATTCGACTCAACAAGCACCCCTCACATGTATTCGACAAGCACCCCTCACATGTATTCGACTCAACAAGCACCCCTCACATGTATTCGACTCACCAAACACCCCTCACATGTATTCGACTCACCAAACACCCCTCACATGTATTCGACTCAACAAGCACCCCTCACATGTATTCCACTCAACAAGCACACCTCACATGTATTCCACTCAACAAGCACACCTCACATGTATTCCACTCAACAAGCACCCCTCACATGTATTCGACTCAACAAGCACCCGTCTCAACAAGCACACCTCACATGTATTCACTCAACAAGCACCCCTCACATGTATTCGACTCAACAAGCACCCGTATCAACAAGCACACCTCACATGTATTCACTCAACAAGCACCCCTCACATGTATTCGACTCAACAAGCACCCGTCTCAACAAGCACACCTCACATGTATTCACTCAACAAGCACCCCTCACATGTATTCGACTCAACAAGCACCCGTCTCAACAAGCACACCTCACATGTATTCGACTCAACAAGCACCCCCCACATGTATTCGACTCAACAAGCAACCTCCACATGTATTCGACTCAACAAGCACCCCTCACATGTATTCGACTCAACAAGCACCCCTCACATGTATTCGACTCAACAAGCACCCCTCACATGTATTCGACTCACCAAGCACCCCTCACATGTATTCGACTCAACAAGCACCCCTCACATGTATTCGACTCAACAAGCACCCCTCACATGTATTCGACTCAACAAGCACCCCTCAAATGTATTTGACTCAACAAGCACCCCTCACATGTATTTGACTCAACAAGCACCCCTCACATGTATTCGACTCAACATGCACCCCTCACATGTATTCGACTAGCACCCCTGACATGTATTCGACTCAACAAGCACCCCTGACATGTATTCGACTCACCAAACACCCCTCACATGTATTCGACTCACCAAACACCCCTCACATGTATTCACTCAACAAGCACCCCTCACATGTATTCGACTCACCAAACACCCCTCACATTTTGTCATTGGTACCCGCGTCTCATAAAACTAAATGAAAACAAAGCATGTAAAAGTGTAGGAGACATAGGTCTGGCAGACTTTGATTTAAACACTCGGGGGCTCACAACATGCTTGTATATCTAGAGCCAACTGGGTCATAGTGCTTAAAGCTCCCGACTCCCCCCCCCCCTTCCCCACCCCGACCCCCGAACTCTTTATGTGACGTGGACAGGTGGAGGCGAGTTGATCTGCAAAAGACTAACCCCTCCTTATATGGGCCTGATTCATATACAAATAGATCAAAACTGTTTTTATTTCCCCCCCCCCCCCGGCCCCCTTTCCATTTTCATTGCCACCAATAGCTGCCACACACACACACACACACACACACACACACACACACACAAGTACAAGGGTGGTGACACCGGTATATTCTGGGCCAGTTAGCTGGACATTGTTTTCGTCGACTGGAGGGGTCATGGACCCGGGGTGGGGCCTGACCAAAGAGTCACCCCTCGTCCGGTAGTGGACAGAATAGAAGAGGAAAATCTCGCCGATTGAAGTCGCTGTTTTAGTTTTGGTGTGACTGTTCATTTGAAATACCGAAATTGCAAAATATTTTCTTTTTAACATTTCAGAAAGAAATATACCACCAGGTATTTCTGTTCTGTTGATTTTAACGTTTCAAATTGTTTTGTTTATCTGTGGTGTTTATAAATTTAATAATTTCTACCAAGTCTAGCAACACGGGAAATTTCCGCTGCACCACAATGAACCGGATCTAAATAAGGCAACATGGTTTTCCTGTTCGTGCGCTCCACATTTATCGGGGCTCCAAGCAGTGCAGACCGACCTTAACTCAAAGACGAGAATTCGTACGTTCTCCGTCAAGTCATATATAGGATAGTTTATTTAAAATTAATTACTACTTAAGTTAATTGCAAATGTATAAATTAAATAAAGAGCGAGTAGTAGCTTTGTTTTAAAGCAAATTATAAATGTCCTTTAAGCTTGCAAGACAAAACCTAGAGGCCTAGACAGGCTAGAGACTAGTAAACTACACCTATCTACATCTAAATTAATTTAACTAATTATAAATAGAAAACTATACTAGATCTATAAAATTATAAATAACAACTTCATATAGGATTGTTGTATTTACTTTTTTGTAAACACAAGAAACTTGATCAGTACTGTAACAGACGTTTGTTATCTAATGTTTTACACTAAACTAAACTTTGAATAAATAAACCGCATGTATGAGTGATGTCTGACTTGGTCATCCTAGCTAAATCTAGCCCTTACAGTTTTATGACAAAGTCCTACATCCAGTGTGTGTATGACAGGGTCAGTGTAAGTGTTAGGGTCAGGGCCTCCACTACCTATACGGCGAACTAGGCGGTCGCCTAGGGCGCTATCCATAGGGCGCCGGCACTGGTTAGGGCTAGGGCTAACCCTAAACCTTACAGTTTTATGACCAAGTCCTACATCCAGTGTGTGTATGATGGGATCAGTGTTAGGGTCAGTGTTAGGGCTAGGGCTAACCCTAAACCTTACAGTTTTATGACCAAGACCTACATCCAGTGTGTGTATGACAGGGCCAGTGTTAGGTACCCCGCACTGTTATAGTGTCCTTAGCTTTTTGTCATGTTTGTACTGTTTACCTTTATGGTGACAGGCAATGTATGTACCGATTTAGTTGCTAGTGTTTGGTCAAGGATTATGTCCATGATTAGTGTTAGATTAGGATATAATACCATAAAAAATAATACGTTTATAATATGCTTATTTGTGTATAGTTAGCACAATAGTATGTATAAAATACCTCTCACTAACATATAAACTTAAGAATGTAAGTTAAAGAATCGCTTTAAAAATACATTACTAGTATTTCAAACGTATTTCGTTGTTTTCCAAGAAGCTCAAGAATGTTTTAATTTTTTTTGTTATTTATTTATTTATTTTTTTTTTTTTTGCACAGCTTAGATCTGCAGGCTTAGTTTAAGAAAACAATAACATCGTTTTCAGTCGGAAGGAATAAGTGAAGACATAGTACCATCGTTGTCAGGAAATACAAGAAACAAGACATAGTGCCATCGTTGTCTAGGAAACCAGAAGATAAGAGACAGTACCATCGTTGTCAGAAAGAGATCAACCACTGCCTGGAACCACTGCCTGGAACCACTGCCTGGAACCACTGTCTGGAACCACTGCCTGGAACCACTGCCTGGAACCACTGCTGCCAGACGAGTGCACCTGAGCCATGGCCCACCGTCTTCCCCCCGCCGGGATTGAAACCCAGGACTCCGATGTCTTTCGGTTTAACGTCGTCCATCCCCCGCCCTGCAAGAACCCCAAGAAGGAGGCGGAGCCAGTCCGCTGTAACCTCAGGCCTAAGATAGTCTGCAAGACAAGGGACAAGTAAGTTGCTAGACCGTCTTTGGTTCAAACTTTCTGGTATCTACTCGAAATATAAGGAAAGTTTCTAGACCCTCTTGTAGACAAACTTTCTGTTTTTACACGCAGCTTTAGGAAAGCAGAGTTTCTTCCAGGCATCTCTTCGGGGGGGGGGGGGGGGCAAAGCCCCCCCCCCCCCCCCGAAAATTTTTTACCGCCCCCCCCCCCCCCCCCGAACGAAATGAAATTTATATAATTTATAGAGAAAATATATACTTTTAACAGTGTCCGCCCCCCCGAAGAAAGTCTACCGCCCCCCCGAAAATTTCAAGTGCCCCCCCCCCCCCCCCCGGAGAAAAAAGTCTGGAAGAAACACTGTAGGAAAGTGTTTAGACCCTCTTGTAGACAAACTTTCTGTTTTTACACACAGCTTTAGGAAAGTTTCTAGACCCTCTTGTAGACAAACTTTCTGTTTTTACACGCAGTTTTAGGAAAGTGTCTAGACCCTCTTGTAGACAAACGTTCTGGTTTTTACTCATAGTATAACGGACATTTTTAGACAAATCTTCTAGTTTTTACTTGTAGTATAACGAACTTAAGATGTTTTATACTTTGATAAATATGCTGGTATGTCACCAATGCTATATTTCCTCTAAGAGGATAGGGAATTCACATGGAACATTTGATCCGTTTTACTTTTAGTTCAGCTAGGACATTTGTTTCTCTTCACACAGTAGTGAAAAGTTCTAATAAATCTGATTAATCTGCTTGACTTTAAGGGAACTAAATGTTTCGCAATGGGGCACAACAGATGGGTGTAACGTGTCACGATATGTGAACAAAGTTTTTGTCACATTTTAGAGAATTTTTGTTGTTGCGGTGTGTCCTGATGTACTATGGCGAGTTGTGACGAGGAAAAAAGTTACCATTACGTGAAGTCATAAAACGACCTTTTACTCGGCAATCACTCGGCTCAAATATCACATGATTAGATTTTAAGTCTGCATTACCTTAATTGGTATGTACAAGCTCGTACAAACCCAAGAGAACCATGTTTCTCCTCACAGCTTGGATGAGAGAGGCCCTATGCAGAAAGTCGCCCACCTCCTGCCGCCTGCCGGCATGGACTCGGAAGACTCCGACTGCTTCCGTTTCTACCACGTCCACGCCCACTGCTACAAGCGTAAAGGTCGAGGTCACATTGAAGACCAAGAATGCGTGGCCGAAGTCCCAAAGTAAGCCATGTTTCTCTTATATCGTAATTTTGTACGTCCTAGTTTTAATCAAGTGCTTATTCTTGTTTGTTATTGTTTATTCTATAATTATTATTTTTATTTATGTTTACCCTTTGTAACTATATTTGTTATGTGTTAATAATGTGTTTAGTGCATGTTATCATGGGTTTATCTTGAGCGAATATTACTTTAAAAACGCTCATGTTTTGAAAACATAGTCAAGATTTGAGTTTTAAAAACAGAAAAAAAAAATCTGAGTGAAATAAACAAAATTCATATTTTTTTTAAATGTAGACGCACTATATTAAGAAAATCTTTTCTGGTATCATTTAGCTAAATGGTTGTCTTTGCTCTTTGTGTTATCCGTATTAACACGCGATTCTAAATTGCCACTGGAGTATGTGTGCGTGTATTTCTTTTTCCTTTCTAGCAAACGTCGAAGGCTTTGTGTGGATGGCAAGCGGCGTCCTTACGAGTTGATATGGTAGCAACAGTTAACTTGTAACGCCTGTCAACATTAACTTAACGCCTGTCAACAGTTAACTTAACGCCTGTCAACATTAACTTAACGCAAACGTGTAACTGTAATATGATGTTTTTTATACGGTATCCCAACTAACACTTAACTTTTAACGCCGGTCAACATTAACTTAACGCCTGTCAACATTAACTTAACGCCTGTCAACATTAACTTAACGCCTGTCAACATTTACTTAACGCCTGTCAACATTAACTTAACGCCTGTCAACATTAACTTAACGCCTGTCAACATTAACTTAACGCCTGTCAACATTAACTTAACGCAAACGTGTAACTGTACTGTTGTGTTTTTTTTTTATGGTATCCCAACTAACATTTAACTCTTAACGCCTGTAAACATTAACTAACGCAAATATATATAACTGTGTTGTGTTGTTTTGTTATATGGTATCCCAACTAACACTAATCTTTTAACTTACCTCAATCATGTGTAATTGTGCTGTGATGTTTCTTGAATGGTTCAAGGTTTCTTAAGTTTCTTTCCAACATTTCTTGATATAATCCCCTTCATGCCTTGTATTCCATTATCTGCTATATCTATCCGTGTAAGTATACTGTGACAACTCAAGTGTTGTCACAAAAGCTTAGATACATGAGTTAGTATTGGCGTGCTGTGTGTGTTTTCCAACAACCTCATGTTCTGCAGCAGATATGTCAACGATACTTCAAGTAAATCTGGACTGGTCGGAACCTCGCGGGGAAGTAGTGATGAAGCTACGGCTTTACATTCCAATATTTACTGATAGCATTGTTTTACTGCGCTATTAATAGATGAGATGGGGAAGGAGTTTGGGGTATTGGCAGTGTTTCTTCTAGATTTTTTCTCCGGAAGGGGGGGGGGGGGGGACTAAAATTTCGGGGGGGGGGGGGTACGGGACACAGATAAAAGTATATATTTTCTATAGAAATTCTATTTTGTTTGGGGGGGGGTCTGTTTACTCTGTTTACTCATTTGAATTAACGTTATTTATTAATTAGGTATGTGCTTAACTATTTTAATAGTTGAACGTTGTAAGCAAAGATTTATTGAACACCTAGGTTTCTGCCTTTTTAGTGTTTGGCACCTTTAAATTATGCCCTTATTTTGGCCGATATGTATCTGTTCTCAGGTGATTACTTCATTGCTTCAGGGTTTTAGAGATTGTTTGCTATTTTAAAATCCATGCCTGTTACTTACTTTACATTTATGAGGAGCCTTTAATATTTTAATCAACTTGATCAACCATACTTGATAGCATATGGCTAGATGACTTAGCTTAGATTTACCTGTTGTATGGATGCTGTGTATAGCATATGGCTAAATGATGTAGTTGTTGTATGGATGCTGCCGTCTCTTTGATGGTTGATGTTGTATGGATGCTGTCGTCTATTTGATAGTTGATGTAGTTGTTGTATGGATGCTGCCGCCTATTTAATGGTTGATGTAGATGTTGTATGGATGCTGCCGTTTATTTGATGGTTGGTGAAGTTGTTGTATGGATGCTGTCGTTTATTTGATGGTTGATGTAGTTGTTGTATGGATGCTGTCGTTTATTTGATGGTTGATGTAGTTGTTGTATGGATGCTGTCGTACATTTGATGGTTGATGTAGATGTTGTATGTATGCTGTCGTCTATTTGATGGTTGATGTAGATGTTGTATGTATGCTGTCGTCTATTGATGGTTGATGTTGTATGGATGATGTCGTCTATTTGAGGTTGATGTAGTTGTTGTATGGATGCTGCCGTCTATTTGATGGTTGATGTAGTTGTTGTATGGATGCTGTCGTCTATTTGATGGTTGATGTAGTTGTTGTATGGATGCTGCCGTCTATTTGATGGTTGATGTAGTTGTTGTATGGATGCTGTCGTCTATTTGATGGTTGATGTAGTTGTTGTATGGATGCTGCCGTCTATTTGATGGTTGATGTAGTTGTTGTATGGATGCTTTCGTCTATTGATGGGTTTCTATTTTCTGTATCTCAAGCACCATGGCACAACCACCTCTGACCCAGCCTGGTCTGTTGTGTAACAGCAAGCCAAACAAGTGAGTCAAGGTCTTGGTCGTACTACACAAGTCATTGAATGACTTCACTGACTGACCTCACTGACTGACCTCACTGACTGACCTGACTGACTGACCTCATTAACTGACCTGACTGACTGACCTATTGACTTACCTCACTGACTGACCTTATTAACGTACCTCACTGACTGACCTGACTGACTGACCTCATTAACTGACCTGACTGACTGACCTATTGACTGACCTCACTGACTGACCTCATTAACTGAACCCACTGACTGACCTCACTGACTAAAAATAACTTATAATTTCGTGACAGGCCCATGACCTACATGTGTCACCGAATCGCTCGTCAACCGATGCCAACCAATCAAGGAGCTTACAACTCTGGCTGTGTTCGGGAGGGTCAAGAATTTTGGAATTTATAGAGCGCTTTGTGCTGGTTGAAATTGTAATGTTGTCCTAGGTAACGGTTCAACTTTTACTAATGGTGTCACCCCCAACCAAATGAAAAAAATAAAGGATAAATATATTTAGTAGCAATTCGTGTCTCCACCACCACCTCCCATTATGCCAAAGGGCGTGAATTTTTGTGAATATCTTTTTTTAATACACATATTAATTCAAGGGGGAAAAAAGCCAACGTTTTCATTGTAAATGATTAGATATGGTGTCACCTCCCCCCCCCCCCCCCCTCGGTCGTTGATTGGCGGATCAGTTATTGAAAATTTTGAACCTAACTTTTTTTGGTGTAAATTTTGCAGTTGGTGTCACCCCCTCCCATTCGTCAGGATCGTCAATTTGTAATTAAAGACGTTTAAACTCGATTTAATCATTAATTGAACTGGCAAACAGTATTTTTCTTTTATACATTTTGCTATTTTTTCTTGGTATCACCCCCCCACCCCCGCCCCTGTCTTGCGACGCCTCTGTATTATTTATTTAGTAATAGTGCTTTACGTACAATTTTCCTATTTTTAAAATACGACAAATAACGAACCACGCTTTTATTTATTCTTATGTACATAGTAGTGTAGTAATTTATTCAAGCGAAATTATTTTACTCTCTTCTTTTATTACTTTTTCGTACACGAAGTACAGAGGTAGTGTTGTAATCGCTTTATTTTGTGTTGTAAAAGAAATTTTAACATTCTTTCATACCTTCCTATTCTAAACTAAACATAGTATTGAGCTGCACTGTTTAGCACCATCAGAAAACGCACGAATAAGTTGGTTCGTTTTTTACCTCCTTTCCCTCCGTAGATGCACGTTGATACTAGATCTAGATCTAACTTCAAAATTTGCCGTTAAAACTGGCCAACACATCTATGCCTAGAGTTGAAAGGTTTTAGGTATCGATTTTTAATGAGTTCATATTTTTTCTTTATCAGATGGTATTTTTTTTTTAAATTTGCTGCAATTAATAGCAAATAAACAGTTGCTTTTAGATTCTATTTTGTTTTTCATTTTTCTTACAGTAGTTTTTATATCATCCATAGCTGGACTTTCCTTTCTGCAGCTAACAAGTTATCTCGATATTAAATGAATATTTCGATTACACTCCGATGTTTTAACACGATACCTAAAATTAGAATCGATTTAACTTATTAATAGGGTACAGTATGGTAGTGCCCTTTACCCGATGTCATCGTTATTTACTTAGACGGAGACGGTTATATTTAGACTTCACCGAATAAATACCAATACAGTCTCCCGAGACTTGCCGCCAGTAAAATAAAATAAACTCCACCTCCTCCCCCTCACCCCATTCCCCCCCCCCCCACCCCAGTTTATAACATTCACGTGCATTTATTTGAACTCATAAATTGATCTGAAATCTATACAAATGCATATTATGTGTCTACCCATCAATTCCAGATTGATATAATAAATATCCCAAGGTCTGACCATAATTCTAGTCCTAACTCTACCCCTGAAATTAGGCTTACCATGAATTAACCATTTCTCTGGTGTTTCAGTGTCCCCATGTTCTGAAAATGCCAAACACAAACAGTATATTTGCAGAGTGTAAAGAAGAGGGCCTTTTGGAGTTTCAAAAATGGTAAATATAGTTGACACGTAATATGGAATGTCATATTTCTTAACCTCTTTCAAAAAAATATTATTTTTAAAAGATATTTTTAAAATAAGATATTCTACAGTGTCTCTATTTTACAGATGAATAATCTTCTGACTGGAAATTATTTTCCAATTGGCAACTCTATACTGAAGTAGTAGCTTATCAATCACCATACTGTGACCGTTTTATTCGTTGGTGAAGGAGGGGGGGGGGGGGGGCATGTTATGTTTGAGAGGCCGTTTAACAACGCAACATGCTCTAGTTTTGTTTGCTGTGCCGAATACCATATCTCAGTAATGTTAAATCACTGATAAGGTTTTGCGAGTAATTAAATAAACGTCATAACGGGTTTTAGAACAATAAATTAACTTGGATCGTTAAGGTCGTATGAATGGAAACAAATATCTCAAGGTCAGGCAACCAAATCACACATACTTCAAGTCATGCGCCTACATATCAATATCGTGAGTTCATCTTAGAAATTAATGCGCTATTGTCAAGCTGGGTTGGGTGTGTATATTTCCCAATCATTACATTAATCTTTATTGACAGATTTTCTGAGATCTGTATTTTAGTATTGATCTCAATATTCAGTGATATGAAATAGATTTAGTGCCTTTATACATTGGGCAAAGGGCTAGATCTGTAATCAAGAGAGTACATGATGTACCTGCTATATCATCCCCAGGCAGGCAGCACTAATATAATACATGATGTACCTGCTATATCATCCCCAGGCAGGCAGCACTAATATAATACATGTTGTACCTGCTATATCACCCGCAGGCAGGCAGCACTAATATAATACATGATGTACCTGCTATATCATCCGCAGGCAGGCAGCACTAATATAATACATGATGTACCTGCTATATCATCCCCACGCAGCCAGCACTAATATAATACATGATGTACCTGCTATATCATCCCCAGGCAGGCAGCACTAATATAATACATGATGTACCTGCTATATCATCCGCAGGCAGTCATCGCTCCCTCCAGACACAGTGCTACAGGTGTGTCCAGTGCCTGAAACTTTACCTGACAAGCCACGGAAACTCTACTGCCCCTTCGCCAACAGAGACAACACGGAACCAGATCACAGAAAACACTTGGATGCGCTGGGTAAGTTGTTGTCCTCTGGATGCGCTGGGTAAGTTGTTGTCCTCTGGATGCGCTGGGTAAGTTGTTGTCCTCTGGATGCGCTGGGTAAGTTGTTGTCCTCTGGATGCGCTGGGTAAGTTGTTGTCCTCTGGATGCGTTGGGTAAGTTGTTGTCCTCTGGATGCGCTGGGTAAGTTGTTGTCCTCTTGATGCGCTGGGTAAGTTGTTGTCCTCTGGATGCACTGGGTAAGTTGTTGTCCTCTGGATGCGCTGGGTAAGTTGTTGTCCTCTGGATGCGCTGGGTAAGTTGTTGTCCTCTGGATGCGCTGGGTAAGTTGTTGTCCTTTGGATGCGCTGGGTAAGTTGTTGTCCTCTGGATGCGCTGGGTAAGTTGTTGTCCTCTGGATGTGTTGGGTAAGTTGTTGTCCTCTGGATGCGCTGGGTAAGTTGTTGTCCTCTGGATGCGCTGGGTAAGTTGTTGTCCTCTGGATGCGCTGGGTAAGTTGTTGTCCCCTGGATGCGCTGGGTAAGTTGTTGTCCTCTGGATGCGCTGGGTAAGTTGTTGTCCTCTGGATGCGCTGGGTAAGTTGTTGTCCTCTGGATGCGCTGGGTAAGTTGTTGTCCTCTGGATGCGTTGGGTAAGTTGGTGTCCTCTGGATGTGTTGGGTAAGTTGTTGTCCTCTGGATGCGCTGGGTAAGTTGTTGTCCCCTGGATGCGTTGGGTAAGTTGTTGTCCCCTGGGTAAGTTGTTGTCCTCTGGATGCGCTGTGTAAGTTGTTGTCCTCTGGATGCGCTGTGTAAGTTGTTGTCCTCTGGATGCGCTGTGTAAGTTGTTGTCCTCTGGATGTGTTGGGTAAGTTGTTGTCCTCTGGATGCGCTGGGTAAGTTGGTGTCCTCTGGATGTGTTGGGTAAGTTGTTGTCCTCTGGATGCGCTGGGTAAGTTGTTGTCCCCTGGATGCGTTGGGTAAGTTGTTGTTCCCTGGATGTGTTGGGTAAGTTGTTGTCCTCTGGATGCGCTGGGTAAGTTGTTGTACTCTGGATGCGCTGGGTAAGTTGTTGTCCTCTGGATGCGCTGGGTAAGTTGTTGTCCTCTGGATGCGCTGGGTAAGTTGTTGTCCTCTGGATGCGCTGGGTAAGTTGTTGTCCTCTGGATGCGCTGGGTAAGTTGTTGTCCTCTGGATGCGCTGGGTAAGTTGTTGTCCTCTGGATGCGCTGGGTAAGTTGTTGTCCTCTGGATGCGCTGGGTAAGTTGTTGTCCTCTGGATGCGCTGGGTAAGTTGTTGTCCTCTGGATGTGTTGGGTAAGTTGTTGTCCTCTGGATGCGCTGGGTAAGTTGTTGTCCTCTGGATGCGCTGGGTAAGTTGTTGTCCTCTGGATGCGCTGGGTAAGTTGTTGTCCTCTGGATGCGCTGGGTAAGTTGTTGTCCTCTGGATGCGCTGGGTAAGTTGTTGTCCCCTGGATGCGCTGGGTAAGTTGTTGTCCTCTGGATGCGCTGGGTAAGTTGTTGTCCTCTGGATGCGTTGGGTAAGTTGTTGTCCTCTGGATGCGTTGGGTAAGTTGTTGTCCTCTGGATGCGTTGGGTAAGTTGTTGTCCTCTGGATGCGCTGGGTAAGTTGTTGTCCTCTCTACTGGTTCTTTGTGTTCGATATGTTTATTATCATTTCTTTTTGTTTTGTTTCTGAGTTATTTGCTTTATGTCTGTGTATTGTTTATCTGTGTTGGTCCACTGTATTACTTTTGTGTTAGTTCTAAATATTACAGAGGTATGGAGATATTCTTAACAAAAGACTCAAATCTGACATACCTACAGAAAATAAAATCCAGTGGGTAGTGTTAGTATACTTGCCCCTCAGAGGCGTGTCTACCCATTCCTAAGTATTGGGTGGGGGAAAAAAGCGCCCCCCCCCCCCCCTCTTCTCCAGTCACTGTCCCTCAAAATTTCATTTTTGCTGTCCCACTAAAGATGTAAAAAACTGTTACGACAGTCTTTAAGGCAAGCAACAGTCTATATTTTCTTTACTTTGACAGTGTATGACGCAGTGATACAGCTCAAAATGAGCTTTTTTTTTTTATTATTTCTACCCCGTTTGCCCCCCCCCCCCCCCCCCCCCCAAGGGTCGTACAACCCTCCCCCAGCTACGATTCTGCTTCCCATTGTTTTGATTCTGACCTGAGTTCATCTTACCGCGCAGGTTTGTGGCGCACGTCCCGCTACAAGGATGGGATGTACCCTAAGCTGGACCGACTCGCCTCCAGGTATACCAAGAAAGCCTCCACGGTCAAGCGGGGCTTGTCCAAGAGCAGGATCAGCACGACGAGCAGCCTGGGGAAGACGTGAAGACCCTTGTCATATCCATCAGCAATGTCCTGGCCCAGCAGAGATCCATCATTAATGTCCCAGCCAGCAGATCATACAAAGGAAGATACCATCACAAAAACAACAAAAAATTATTATAAATATTTTAACGAATAAAGAAAGAACTTATTTTCCTGTGGAAGTATTTTTTTATAAAATTAGTTATTATTTTAGTAAATGTTTTTTTTCTTGTAAAAAAACATTGTTCTTTCAGGCATCTTCTTCGTTACAACTACTGCCCCTTTTACCATTATTATATCCCCTCCCCCATCCCAATTCCGGGGATTCAAATGACCCCTGGAGCAAAATGTCAACAGATTTTAGCCCTGCATAGCAGACATTGGGGTACAGTAGAACCCATTAGACATAGGTCGTATCCAGAGGCGTAGCGAGGGGGTTGCGGACCGCACCGGGTGACACCAAGGCAGAAAATAGTAAAATATATAGAGAAAAATTTGAGGGGGGGGGTGCAAATCGAAAATTGAAAGTTTGTCCCTGGGAAGAGTCGCTACGCCTCTGTGGGGGGGGGGGGGTGACACCTTTAAGCATTAAGAGCCGCACAGGGTGACACCCGACCTCGCTACGCCACTGGTCGTATCTGCAGACAGATGCGGTAAATGCACTTTTCATGAAAAATTCCTACCCTTTTATTCTTTGGTCAAAAACTTTTTGTTAAAATTCTAAATGCAACATCAACTAGAGTGCTGTCGTTAACGAGTACAAATTATTTTAATGTCTAGTTAACAATGTATTAAAATCGAATTTAAAACTATTTCCTATATCTTTTGAAAATAAACATAAAAGTGAGAAGATCCGGAATTATTTGAAACACCAACTCCCGTTGGATCTTTACCAGCAAGTATTAGGCTACATAGGCGCCGATTGGCTGGTATATGGTTTTCTTAAATATTTAAAGTTTTCTCAACTATTTATAGTTTTCTTAACTATTTACAGCTTTCCAAGGACCCAACACACATGTATGCTTCCATACAGATGAACATGTCAATCTGATTTCACTTGGGTCTGAGCAAGTGTCCACTGTGTTGATTAGAAGATATAACGTAATCGCGAACAGTTGTACAGTAGTATTAATACTAATAGTTTCGCTGTCTGTCTGACAAGAACGCTCTGTCTGACAAACACGCTCTGTCAGACAAGAACGCTCTAGAGAAAACACAAGGAAATTAAAACATGCATAGTATTTCGAAAAACGAAGTATGACGTCGACACATTTAGCACAGAGTAGAAAATAATCTCAAACCGGAGAGTAAACATTGAATAAAAAGGAAATTTTGTCTTATCTAAGTGGTTTGCGTGAAGAGTTTCTTTCATACAATTCTTCGGGTAGGGGCGAAGCCCCACCCCCGCGTAAGAACGTCTGAGCCCCCCCCCCCCCCCCACCCCTAACTCAAAAGAAATTTCTTCATCGATACTCTATAATAAAATTACCGCCTAATTAATGTGTCTAATCTAAAAAGTGGTTTTCTTGCAATTTCTTTAATGCAATTCTTCGGGTAGTGGCTAAGCGCGACACCAGTGTTTCTTTCAGACTTTTTCCTCCCCGGAGAGGGGTGGGGGTACTTGAAATTTTCGGGGGCGGGGGTAGAATTTTCTGGGAGGGGGCGGACACTGGAAAAAGTATATAATTATATTTCGTTGAATGGGACGGTAGACATGTTTTTTTTTGTGGGGGGGGGTTGGGGGGTGGGGTGGGGACGGGGGGCGGTGTGTGGGGGGGATGGTGTGTGTGGGGGTGGTGTGTGGGGGTGGGGGGGTGGGGGGTGGTGTGTGGGGGGGGTGGGTTGGTTTTAGTTTAGAGAAAAGAGACAGCACTATCAGCCTAGCGCCCGTTGTACCCTTCCTCAACGGGCCATTTTTCTCGTAATTCATAATTTGCTAAAGTCGATTGGAGAAAATTTGCACACATATGCCCAATGTTGATTGGAGAAAATAATTTGCACGCATATGGCTAATGTTGATTGGATATATTAATTTGCACACGTCCCCTGAGACACCGTAGTAAAACGGATGTGAACCATGTTTGGTCTGTGAAGGCGAGGAAAAAGTGTGGTTTCACTGATAAAATACGTGCGTATACATTGTAAGTTCATTTGTATTTAGGGACTCGCCCCCTATCAACAGTAGAATATTAGTGTGGCGTATTGTTTGCGGTGCCTATAGAATAAAAACTAGACGATACAGAGTAGATTTGAGGGAATCAGAAGAAATAATTCATTAGAGTCTGTTAGCTTCTGCTGGCTAGGTAAAGATCTACTAATAGATGTACACAAATATGTACACAGAATCTAACGGTAGGCATGGAGATTGGTCGAGACTGCGATACAAGAAAGTTAGGTGTAGGCAACTAACATAATAGCTAATACAATGTTCATTTTGTATCTTATAACTTCCTACCATAGTTTCCATCCACTGACATAAATACAAGACATTACAAGAACACAATAATAAACGCAAGCCAAAATAAAGCCAACGTCAAATCGATACACGGATGACAGTAACATCGAAGAATCGATTGTCGATTGATTTTTGCTGATACTGAAGGGATTTGTCGGATAGACAGGCTGAGATGATGACGTCAGCGGCGGAGGGTCTGGCGCCGAGCTCATGATGGCTGATTCTAAATGGTCACGTGATTGGCGTGACCTCCTGAGCCCGTACATGTAGATTTATAGACGGGTTTAGTTGCTCGTAGTTGAGCGCTATATCACAAAACCAAGTTGCTAGTCAGACATTCGTAAGTCGACTCAGCCCTAATGCGTACCGCAGCGATGCTGCGAAGAGCAAAGGAGCTGCGCATTTTACTTACAATCTAATCCTACAGGAAAAACTCTACTTCACCTAGCAGTCCAGGTCTCAAAACAATACTTACCTGGGATTGTTTTTGTTTTTTAAATATTAGAAGGAAAAAAAACATAAGGAATGTGCAAAAAAATTGGGGTCACCTTTGAGTTACAACAGGAATTTGTAAACATAGAGTCTGCAATTAAGCATAGATTCTTTGTTTTAAAGAGATGACTTTAGTTCTGGTGACATGAAGTTTATAAAACATTTTTTTTTTAAATTGTCCAGCGACACAATGAGTGTTGGTGACGCCTTATTTTTCTGTTCATTTGTCCAGAAACACAATGAGTGTTGGTGACACCTTTTTTTTCTGTTCATTTGTCCAGCGACACAATGAGTGTTGGTGACGCCTTTTTTCTGTTCATTTGTCCAGCGACACAATGAGTGTTGGTGACGCCTTCTGCTGCAGGGG
The DNA here is from genome assembly GCF_028476545.2 of Physella acuta. Taxonomy (NCBI): domain Eukaryota; kingdom Metazoa; phylum Mollusca; class Gastropoda; family Physidae; genus Physella; species Physella acuta. The sequence continues at coordinate 695,045 of NW_026731652.1, forward strand.
AGGCTTTTCCCAGCGGTTCATGATGGAGGTGTTGCTATGGCGAGACTACGTCAACACCAAGCCATCGTCTGCTTGCCTGCCCAGGTAACCTGTCATTACCGTCGTCTGTTGTTGTTTTTTTTTTTTTTTTTTTTGGGGGGGGGGGGGGGGGGGGGCTCGTTTCAAAGGTCTAGTTGGGTCCTAATAATATTCATGAAACGTATTTTTGTTTCCGTTACTCCTAAATTAACATACACATACAATGTAAAAAAATTGTATTTTTGTGACAATGTTTCTGCTATATGTCAGCGTGCTAATACCAACAGTATTTCTTTCGGACATTTTCTCATGGGGGGGGGGGGGGGGAGTATATTTCAAACAAAATTTCGGGTAAGCGCATTTAAATTTCCAGGGTAGTGGGGGAGTGACATTGGTTACAAGATATTTTTATATATATTAATTATTGTTTCCTATTTCATCCCAGGGAAGGGGGTATATTTCCTCCAAGCATAGAGCCCCTCACCCCCGAAAGATACCTGAAAGAAACTTTGTATACCAATTATTCTATTTATGTAAGGGCCTATATGCCCACATCAGCGTAATATTATGTTATATTAAAGATATGGATTCCAGCGTAGGCGTACCCAAAGTCCCGTTCTCCTGAAAGTTCTAGAGAAGGTAGTCATGACTTCTTCTTTCTCAGGCAGGGTCAGTCAATGATTCGTCTGCTGCATTTCGTCGGGGATTGGGGCAACATTTTAAAAAAAAATCATTGACCGTCTAAATTTTCTTTAAACTTTAAAAGAGATCCATGCTCCTTGGCCCCATAAGTAATAAGACAAGTGTCATGTTGTCTTAGCCCAGTAGTAATCATAGATTTACATAGTTGTTTACTACATCCATTACAACACAGCGGTTAAGGGGTCGTCCATAAATGACGTCACACTCTTAGGGGGGAGGGGGGTCCGTAATTTTGTGACGGTGTGTGATGAGGAGAGGGGGGGGGGGGTTCAGATGGTGCGACGTCACACTTTTGCATTATAAAAAAGCAATGTTAGAAAACGAATTTTAGACTTTAGACGTTATTTCGCGTTTTAGAAAGCTGTTTTAATAAATTGTAAAAGGAATTGATTAAAATTAAAATACTTTATTTTGACCGAGTTCAGAAAAATATCCATGTTTAAAAAAAAATTCAACTGTAATTTTGAGGGGGGGGGGTGTAGGCTGAGGTGTGACGTCATTTTAGGGGGGGGGGGTCTGGCTTTTTGTGACGAAGGGTGACGGAGGGGAGGGGGGGGAGGTAAAAATCGTCAAATAAAGCGTGACGTCATGTATGGATGACCCCTAATTTACAGTTCTGCTAAATACCCGACTGATGTTTAAAATCGTTGTTATCCCGACACCGCATCACAAAACTTTATTCTGACAGGTACCACAGACCTCCCGTCGTCATCAAGAGCCAGTGTCTCTGTCCACCAAACTCTCTCTGCATGGCTCGTCGCCTTCACCAGCTAGATCGTAAGTTGTCTTTGTGATAGCACCAGGCTAGATCGTGTCTTTGTGATAGCACCAGCTACACCGTGTCTTTGTGATAGCACCAGCTACATCGTGTCTTTACCACCAGCTAGATCGTGTCTTTGTGATAGCACCAACTAGATTGTGTCTTTGTGATAGCACCAGCTTGATCGTGTCTTTGTGATAGCACCAGCTAGATCATGTCTTTGTGATAGCACCAGCTAGATCATGTCTTTGTGATAGCACCAGCTAGATCGTGTCTTTGTGATAGCACCAGCTAGATCGTGTCTTTGTGATAGCACCAGCTAGATCGTTACTTTGTGACAGTACCAGCTAGACTGTGTCTTTGTGTGAGTAATTAAATTACCCCTAAAACTTCTTGAGGGTTAGGGCAACACTTTCAGTTGAATCAGTAGGTATATTTGTCGAGAATACGCATAGAGGCAAGTGTTTTTAGTATATGCTGTCTGGTGAGAATATGGTATCAAAATATCAAATTGGCAATTTCTGGATATTCTTGAATTAAAAAATAAAGTAGCCTACCACTTTCGAATACTACACGTGGAAATTAGAAACCTAAGTGTAGTATCTAATACTTGTATATCAAAATTTGTCTAACTGAAACGGAAAAAAAGAGAAAAGTTCCACTTCCGGTTGCCTGAAATTACTCAAAAGTTGATAGAAACAATTAAGAAGGAAGAAGAAGATAGAAACATATTTATAGGATCTAACACTAACTTTTATTCAAGTGCTCAAGTTATCGTGAGCACAAACAAGACAGGCAGACTTACAAACGATATTGTGAAACGTCGTGATTTGTTATAATCGCATTTCAAATTTCTTGAATGATTATACTTCCCGGTACTGCATACATAGGAAAGTAAAAAAGAGGATTGAGTGGGAATATTAAATTTTGTATTATAAATAACCAAATTCTTTGTTCTATTTTCCAGACTTTGAAAGTGCTGAGTGTGGATATTACTGTAATAACACAGACCACATGAATGATTCATCTAGATAGAACACCCTCAGTCAACTTATAGATGAACACCCCAAGTCAACATAAAGCTGAACACTCCAAGTCAAAATATAGATGAACACCCCAAGTCAACATAGATGAACACCCCAAGTCAACATAAAGATGAACACCCCAAGTCAACATATATATGAACACCCCAAGTCAACATACAGATGAACACCCCAAGTCAACTTATAGATGAACACCCCTAGTCAATTTATAGATGAACACCCCAAGTCAACATATAGATGAACACCCCAAGTCAACATATAGATGAACACCCCAAGTCAACATACAGATGAACACCCCAAGTCAACATATAGACACAACAACTGAAGTTAACATCTAGATATAGCAAACACATCATAAAACTGGGCATTATCACACAGCTATGAAATACTGAATAACAAATCAATTGAAATAAATGAAAGATAAAATTACAAAACACAACTTTATTACAAATATTTTTTTTTTTTTTTTTTTAGTATCAAACTAAAAGTTATAAACAGTAGTAGAAATTCTAAGAATTGAAGATATTATATGCATATTGTGGTATCTATGTACATCCAATACATTTATAAATATGTAATAATACTTAATTAAACAATGAATCAATCTAATCATTAGGTAAGTAAGACACCCTTCTAGCTGTTGTGGTGGATATTGAGCAGTTTGTTGTGGGCAGCTGCATCAAGCAACATGTGAAACTTAGTTCATGTTTAGGTGGGGTATTTGGTCAAATCTTTTTAGTTCACGTATAGGTAGGGTATTTGGTAAAACCTTTTTTTATTCTTTTAATAGCAATAATCAGATAAACTAGATTTAAAAAAATAATAAATGAGATTTTTTTTTCACAGAGTCCAAAATATTGCAAACTTATTAAGTTTCCTTAACCGATTTACTAAACTCAAATTATAAATTATGCACTATTTATTTGTAGGCATGCACAAGTTATGATAGCATTTGATAAGTATTCATAAACTAGTTGTGTAGGCTAATATGAATAGATATTATATTTATATAATCATTCATGAATTTAATGTTTTAAAGCAAGCAAAAAAAAAAAGTAAAAAATACCACATAAGGTTGCTGTGGGCGTTTCAAGTGCATTAGTAAGTGTTGAATAACAATAAAAAGATAGCATTAGAAAGAAAAACATGCTTTTAATAGTTTAGTTTTTTAAAAAATAAATTTAAAAGTATTTTTAAAAATATATTGATATTGGCCACTTAAAAAATTGCATACAATTGTTTTTGTCAAGGCAACATATAAGGCTAAAAATTAATGTAAAAAAATATTGCCTTTGCACTTATGTAAACAGTCTTTTATTGAAATCAACCATTTTTTTCTAATGCAGTGGCCAGATTTAGCAAGTAAAAAATGTAATTTTTAATACACCAAAAAATATTTAAGAAAAATTACAAACAATATTTAGTTTATTTATTCATGTAATATTTAGTTCTGAAACATCAAAAGCATCACCATCAAATGACAGTGATCATCTGTTTCTGATAAGGCAAGAATATCAACAAAAATGTTAGCGCTGAGAAAAGGATCACAAACACAAGTATGATAAAATACCCTGGGTTAGTTAGATTTTAAAAAAACCACACATAGCTAGTAGAAAAAAAACTCACTGCAACATAAATGTAGAGGAAAACCATTACAATAGTGGAGTGGATATGGGAGAACCAAGTAGAAATATTAGACAGGATGATAAGTGTTTAAAGAACTTGTACGGCCATACAAGTGGGCTCTGGCTATGGCTTTAAGCCATACAAGTGATCTAAACAACTGCTAGCTGTGGCATACAGCCATATAGGTAATCTAAACAACTGCTAGGTGTGGCTTACACAGCCATACAAGTGATCTAAACAACTGCTAGCTGTGGCTTACAGCCATACAGGTGATCTAAACTACTGGCTGTAGCACACAGCCATACAGGTAATCTAAACAACTGCTAGCTGTGGTGTACACAGCCATACAAAGGATCTAAACAACTGCTAGGTGTGGCTTACACAGCCATACAAAGGATCTAAACAACTGCTAGCTGTGGCTTACACAGCCATACAAAGGATCTAAACAACTGCTAGCTGTGGTGTACACAGCCATACAAAGGATCTAAACAACTGCTAGCTGTGGCTTACAGCCATACAGGTGATCTAAACTACTGGCTGTAGCACACAGCCATACAGGTAATCCAAACTACTGTTAGCTGTGGCATACAGCCATACTGGTGGTCTAAACTACTGTTGGCTGTCTGCATACCATATTGCATTGCAACAAAATGTGTAAAAAGGACACAAGATAAAATAAATACTGTCATGGGCGACAATATATACACATACAGTAGTAAACCAGTTACCTAAACCAGATAAATATCAGTCATACTAAGACTTAAATCCCAGGGCTAAAGTTAATCTAAACCTGTTCAACATCACTCTCTTCAAAATAAACTAGTTCATCTAAACCTATTCAACATCAACCAGTTTATCAGACAACCATCCTTAGAAGTTTCCAACATATACTTAGCCCATGAAACAAGACATTGTGCAAGTAACTTCTAACAGTTAAACAATGACTAAAGCATATGTATGACACATAACATAATCTCAAATATTGAACATAAATCGTGGCATGAAGCTCAACAAATTACCATGACAAATATCAACTAAGCCTAATTTTTTCAAATTTCTTTTTAAAACATTCCTTATTGAATTTTTTCAACAATCAATGAATATATAGGCTCAAAGTTTTGCTTTAATTTGTGTCACCAAAAAAATGATTGGTTGGTCATTAAAATCACAAGGTATGGCACTACAATCATGATTTTAATCATTACAAGAACCTTAATGATTGTATATTCTAACATCAGATTCTAGCATTTTAGAATGATACATGCATAAATAAAGTAGTTCTATGAACAAAGTGATGTATAGTTTGTTAAATTGTTTAGTGAAGAGCAGCAGTTGCATGAGATTATAAAGAAAATGAATCAACTGTTCTAGTGAATAAAATGTTTGGACCTCCTTCTACTGGGTTGAACTTGTTACAAAGTATAGTGTACAAAATTAGACACTGATCAAGTTGTATCATAGGGGTAACATATACCTTGGGGAGTTGCCTCCCTGTACAACAGTTAATAAATGTCTCAGGAACCTTTTTGCCTCCACTCAAGCAAAGCATTTGCAACAAAACATACACAATCCAACATTTGAAAACAACAGGAAGGTAGAACATTTTTTAAGTAATTGTTTTAAACAAATAAAACCATATCAACTGTTTAGTGAAACTGATTCTGGTGTATCATAGTTGATTCACCTCCATTTCTCTTTGTGGGAATCATAGTTAAATCACTTCATACATCAGTATTTTTGTTAGGATGTATCTTTACAAAATTAAGTTTTTAGAAAATGAAAATAATTCATGTAGATATAAACTGAAGTGTCACACAGAATTAAAAAAACAAAAGGAACATACCTTGTTTCTAACTTAACAACATGGATTGAAATAAAAACTCAAACCCCCTCCAATAAATAATACTCTTTTAGTAGTATTTGTACCTCTTGAAATATAACTGTACCCCTTGCCAACCATGAGATTTTATCAAATGGATATTTACAGCTTAATATATTCATACATAGTTCCAGATGCTACCACTACATATATATATATATATATATATATATATATATATATATATATATATATATATATATATATATATGTATACCTGAAGCTTCTAGTTAACCTTAAGAACATGGAATGTAGTAAGGCTGCAATAGGACAGTTAAAGAACTCTAACTCAATTCTAATGTACACTCTAAGAAAAAAAGGTATAGTAGAAACTGAAAAAGTTATGCTGTAATAAAATAACCAACTAAAATTGCAGTGATCTTTATACAGTACCCAGTCAGCAATGTATCTTTGAATGCTAACATTATATAGATTTTATATGTCCATTTTTTATACCTGTACAGAGTGTACGAATATTTTGCATCTAAAAAACTAGGTTCTATAACTATTTGGGTTACAATTCTGGCTAAAATGGGCTAAAGAGTCTATGCATGTACTCAACAAGAATTTGTCACAAATACCACTGTAAGTTAATTTTAAAACAATGGAATTTTAAAATCTTCTATCTATTGTTTTTCTAAATTTAAGATATTGTTTCTGAATATTTTGTGTCTGACAAAAGCAAGAGATGCATTTAGAGTATCAAAATTTAGACGTATACACTAGCTACAAAATAAGTTTTAGTCAGCTGCTCACAGAAAATGGCTTGAGTATGTGGCATTCTTCTTGATCCTGACCCCCATATTTTCACAAAAATTTTGAGTAAATGGAATACAGTTAAAGTAGATGCACCAATGGCAGTCTGTCAGTGGTGCCACATAAAATATGATGACTAAGATAGAAAACAGCCCTATTGAAGCACCAAGGCAAACAATAATACTTATAATTTTCCGTCTGCGGTCAAACACTCCAAAAGACACATATGGCATCAAAGCAAAGGCCAGAAGGAACCCGAAGAAAAAGCCAAAGAGGTGAGCCCAGTTGTCTATCCATGGCAAGAGACCCAGTAGAAAGAAGCCCATCAGGGGCAGCATCAGTTTTATAACAGCCAAAAATGGATGCTTGTACATCTGGAAGCTCTGGAGTACTTCCACCAGCAGGCATGCCGCCACTCCAAACTGTGCACCTGATGGCCCGGCCTGAAACCAGAGACACAGCACTAGTACAACCCTTACAGCATCCACCCCTCATAAATAGGTCACCCACCTCTGGGCAATAGGTCACCCACCTCTGGGAAATAGGTCACCCATCTCTGGGCAATAGGTCACCCATCTCTGGGAAATAGGTCACCCACCTCTGGTGAATAGGTCACTCACCTCTGAGAAATAAGTAACCCACCTCTGGGGAATAGGTCACCCACCTCTGGGCAATAGGTCACCCACCTCTGGGGAATAGGTCACTCACCTCTGGGAAATAAGTAACCCACCTCTAGGGAATAGGTCACCCACCTCTGGGCAATAGGTCACCCACCTCTGGGGAATAGGTCACTCACATCTGGGGAATAGGTCACTCACATCTGGGGAATAGGTCACCCACCTCTAGGGAATAGGTCACCCACCTCTGGGGAATAGGTCACTCACATCTGGGGAATAGGTCACCCACCTCTAGGGAATAGGTCACCCACCTCTGGGGAATAGGTCACTCACATCTGGGGAATAGGTCACCCACCTCCGGGGAATAATAAGTCACCCACCTCTGAGGAATAGGACACCCACCTCTGGGGAATAGGTCACTCACATCTGGGGAATAGGTCACCCACCTCCGGGGAATAATAAGTCACCCACCTCTGAGGAATAGGTCACCCACCACTAGGGAACGGACCATCACCTTTTGAGAATTTCAATTAGCATACCCACTTCTAAGAAGTAGGTCACAACCTTTTGAGAAGTAGGTGATCTACCTATGTGATGCAAGTAACCCACTTCTCTCAAGGTCACCCACCTCTGGGAGGGAAATATGTGAGCACCTCTAGAACATACATCTGCTGACACATGAGGCAATTCTTACCTCAACTTGATAAGGAATGAATGTGCAGCTTGCCAGGTTTCCTGCCACCCCTGCACCCAGGTAGATGATGGTGATGCGGATAGCACCCATCAACTTCTCCAGATCTCTCATGATCCACATTTGGAAAACTATTGTGAAAATCAGGTGCACCAAACTGGAAAAATATTTGTTATATTAGCTGAAGTACATTCCTGGGAGTCAAAATATTAGGTCTTTAAACTATTAGAAATATATATATGGGCAATGAATATATCTATAAGTATTAGATTTATGTGGGAGTCAAGAATTTAGGCTTAAAAGCAAGTGAATGTACACAAGTTGCTTGTATATAGGGACTCGAGCTAAGTCTAAAAACAACTGTAAATGCGGATTCATCAGGTGACAAATAAAATATTTCTGGCTAATTGTGAGGGATATATCTGAAGAGGCAGTCAGACATTATTTTCTCCCAATACTGAAATTTGGTTCTGTATAATCTGTGTTACTAAAATACCGTTGTGTGAACTTTCAGGTTGACTTGGCCAGCTTGTGAACACACAGTATGCATTTGTTATATGAGTGAGGGGATTAAATACTACCTAGCATAATCTAACATTTCTGGAACAGAAACGCCAAAGAATATTTCTGGTCAGGGGTAATGGTTTTTTCATTGAAAAAGTGACAAATTGATGCTTACCCTCCATGTAAAAATAAAGAAGTCATTGAAAAAGTGAAAAATTGATGCTTACCCTCCATGTAAAAATAAAGAAGTCCAAAGTCTGTAAAATTGATCGGGATTCTTTGGATTAGCAAATGGAATCATTCCACAGATTTCTTCAAAGCAATTGACCTAAAGGGATGAGCAATTTTTAAAACAGGATGATAAAATTTTATGTTTTTACTACTTCAGGATACTATTTTGAATTATTTTTCTTGTGGATATGATTAGATGTATATAGTGCAGTTATCAAAACCCAGAGTGTATGTCTACAGGATTTGGCCCAGCAGCAAAGCTTGTCAACATACCTGTGAACAAAGTGTAGCCTCGTAATGAAAGAAGCCTCGCTTCAGGTCACAATGCTCTTGTGTAGTGATGATACACTCTCCCTGGATACCAAAACAACAAGGTCGGCCTAGGATCTCACAGCTCATGTGCTGATCTTTCTGGCTGGCCAATGACTGGTTGGGTCTGGCCGTCTCCTTACACAGCTACAACCAGAACAACAAGGGCATTCAAACAAGTCTCTAAGGGAAATGGTGTATTCAATATATGTTTTGTTTATTCTCTTGTACTTTCTGAAAGACACTCTAGTTTGGTCTCCAGATTTATACAGAAAATTTACCCTAATTTCATGTGTCATCAGTCTAAGTGAAAGTTAAAACAAATGAATGTAAATACGGATAAATCTAATTAGCTCAATCTATACGAATGAAATGTAATTACAGATAGATCAATTAGTTCTATCTATACAGTAGTTTTAGAATTTGTTGTACACAATTCAATCATTTCTTTTATTAACTTTTCTATTTTTTTTGCTATTAACCTCTAATGACAAACACACTATGCTTTGCAGAATAAAACATGTATAAAAATTATAAAATGTATAAAAAAATGTATTAGAAGCTTTTAATTGCACATTACAAATAAACCACAGCTGAGTTACAAGATTTGACTAAAAACCCATAGACCTAGTGATTTAAAGTAAAAAACTTGGAATAAAAGAGCCATACAGAGCATGGGTAAAATAACACAATAAGCAGATTAATTTTATTTAAGCCAAACTAAATATAACTTTTAAATAAGTTTGATGGTTTTAGAGATTGTACTTTGACTTTTTCACAAATGTTCCCTCTACCATTTGGTTTTCAACTTACAGGCCACTGTGTGATGTCATCTAACCAGATAAATGGAGGGGTTGATGAAGGGTTGTTGCAATACCTGGGCAAGATTAATTTGATTTCATTAGTAAGAGCTTCATTACACCACAGTATACAATCGTATAAAATTAATTTTCTTTTTAAATATAATTTCTACCCAACATAGATGCAAATACATGATAGAAAGCACAAATACTTACTTTGGATCTTGACCACAAACTGAACCACTTAGTCTTGAATCAGGTCCTGGGGCTTTTACAGTCCATTTTTCAAAACGTGATAAAATTTCCTGAATGTTTAATTACACAGTATATTGTACAATTCTACAATATTAACAGGTATTTCAAGATTAGGTATATAGCGTACTGATACATTTTTATAACAATTTACAAATCTTTTAAAATGTGAAATGACAAACATTATATTTTAAAGAAAACTATGATGTCTCAGCCCACACCAAAAAATATTAACCTGACCCCCCCCCCCCCCCCCCCCCCACAATGTATGTCAACATTTAGTGACAACCAAAACAGATGAACAAGAATTTCACAATAAAATAATTATTGTTTTAAATCTAGCCCTTTTAGCAACAAATAAAAGAATCATTTAGTATTAAAATCCCCCCTCTGATAATAATAAAAACAATGACGTGGAAACCAAGCACCAATGTGTAAACTTACACTACATGCATCTTCCACCGTCTGCACACAGCCAGAACCATCATTCCTGATGCAACAAGCAGAGCCTCTTTCTTCATCCCTATCTAAGTTTATAGCTGCATTGAGATTTTCATCAGTCCGCATGCACGGCGAGTATTTAGCACCAAGGTGAATCAAATCAGCCTAAATTTAAACCAGTAAGAGAATATAATTTCAAACTGCATAAAGAGGGTAATGGTCACAAACATATCAGGGTTGCCTGATATGCCTGTAGCGTACTGATATTTTACCGTAGTAATTTAATTGTCATTTCAACCCCAAGTAATGATATGTATCAGCAAACAGCAAACCCAATAGTTTCAATTTCGGATCCTGTTTTCAATCTGTGTGACGTTCCTGGGTCAACTCAGCTCTGATGGGTACCTGACTCATGATAGGAAACAAAGGCGGCTGGCCATGATGCTGACAACAGATTAACTCTACTTCATTAGCCCCATGTTTCTTGGGTACGAACAGGAAAAGATGATCATCACATCACTGGTAGCTGTTAATTATGCAGACAGCTTTGTGTTTAGCACTGTTTGCATTAGATACCAGTATAAATAGTTTCGTTACAACCCAATCTCATGGTACTAGAACTGCTGTGTTTTTCACAGCAGGCCTTAAATGCTGAAAAACTTTATGTAAGACACTGTAAGAACCAGATATGTAAACATCTAATCCCACTGATGAAAGGCTGATGAGTTATTTCATGGCTCAGTTGCTCCTGCCAGTACAAGACAGTATCAATCCAAGATACATTTCTAGAGGTGATCTATTTACTCACCTGCCTAGGTCCAAACCACAAATTGTCCTTTTCCATATGAGTTTCAGTTTGGATAGCAAGGTTAGGCATTCTGACCTGACAAGGGAATAAAAAATTTGGTTATTTTGGTAATCAGTAAAAACAAATATGAATAATATAGCATATATATATTTATCCCTAAGTTTAAATTTTTTATTCTGATTCTGATGGAATTATATTTTATTTAATGTATGTAACTGGTTCAACAACTTTAAGTTAACAGTAAAAGAATAAAGTTTCTAAGAAATGAAAAATATAGCTTTTAATAGCCTTCTTTTATCAGAAATTGTGTCCAGCTAGAGAATCTCTGGATCTGACAAAACATAGACAAACTGTAGAAAAAACGTTTTAAACTTACATTTGCTGACTCCGGTGTTTGTCCAATGCCAAAGGGTGCAAAGCCATAAACAGAGACTGCTACTATAAAGACAACGATCTGTACAAATGTTACCCAGTATGTAAAGTAAGGCCTGGAGAATGAGCATAATATGTGAGCAGGAGAGATGCTGAGATTCAGTCATGGACATTCATTTCTATGTATTATTTCTTGTGGTCAGTGCCTGTAGTCACCCTGGTTGTGGCCAGACTTGTAAGTTAACTTATTCACTTTTCTTTTTCCCCTGCATTAATTTCTTAAATAAACTGTTATCATGTTCTAAACAGGTGTCAATTCTTTAAATTAATGCTAAGTCAGTAGTTCTGTTTAGAAATTTAGATATATCAACTTGCTTATTAAGAAAATGTTTAAAAGACTTGAGACCTAATCATGTATGGTATAACCAATTTTACTTTAATAATGGTTGTTACCTATGATCATCTAAATTGTCCAACTGTTGTTTGATTTCTTTATCCATGATGACTGTACTCTTGAGCCTGCGTCTGGTGACTTTACCAAGGATCCCCATACCTACTTGACGTTTATCTTTACTAAACGCTGTCATTAACACCTGAAAGTGTTAACAATATATGGATACGCTGGTTTATTTTACAGCCCCTATTCACACAATTCTACACTTAGATACAATATAGGCATAAAAGTAGGAAATCAAATTGTGTTTACTAGGTGCTTTTAAAATGCTTCTGTAATTCAATTTTAAAGACTAAATGGCTTACTTTATTTTAAATGTTTTGAATAGTTTGGAGGACTTTACTTTGAAGCTAGTTTTTGACTTATTAATTCTTTCTTTAAGAACTGTATTATAAATCATAAGTAACTGATACAAATTTAAAGAACAAATGGTATGCTAATGACATGTGTTTGTTAACAATGTGAAGATTAACATTTTCACTTCACAAATGTTGTTTCATGGTTTTTTTAATTTAATGAGTTATACAAGAACACAAACATAGTTCATATGTTTCTGTCTCCTTTTATGAACAAATAATTTCTTAAATTTATGGTTACAGATTAACTTTTTGAAAGATTAAAAGATGGCAAGTAAAAATATGAAATAATTTTAAAAAAAACTGAGTAGCACTGACTGTGTCTTTGATCTTCTTAAAACCAAGATCAACCATGTCCTCTCCAGGGGTAGAGGGTATAGCTTCAGGAGGTTTCCTTCTCCAGCCTGGAGCACTTGGACCTCCAGCTAGTTCCGGAGATTTTTGCCTGACAGATCAATTTATAGACAACATTCATTTACCTTCAAAAATATTTATGAAAATATGGATACCTTAGGCAACGGACTTTGGCTTTTGGACGGTAGCATGGACAAAACCACACCAAAACAAGAAAAGGTAGTACCAACATCGTTTACACTTAAATAACTTGAGTGCTAAGCAACAGACAGAACAGTGTGATCATTTTCTAGGCATGAGTGACTCACACACCCCTGACAATCACATAAATAACTGAGTGACAGTAACAGACACAGGGGAATGCCAGTGTTGATGAGCTAAGCTAAGAACAGCTACAAAAACAAACAGCTTTCACTGCCGTCTTTTTAATCAAATTCAGCCTAACAATCTTTCTTGTGTAATATTATAACCAGGGACATGAATATATAGATGCAGATTTTGTAATGTTCACCATAAGATCAACACTTACGGAGATGCAGCAGGAGGTGGTTTAAGAGGTTTCTCATCAAAAAACACATCATCAACCAAGCTAAAATCATCTTCTGTCTGGAAAAGTTAAAACTGAATAAGACAATGATTTCTATGAACAACAGATCAATAACTTCACTTGAAATTACATCCATTTACGTAACTTTTATAAACTGCCGAGGAAAAAATCCTCTAATTTAAAAGAAAATTATTTGTTCTCAAGCAAAGAGTAATTAGTTAAAAATGTCATTTCCCAGTGGTAAATTTACCTTGGGCTCATCAACACCATGCCAAATACTTCCTCTAGGAAAACTTTGACCTTGAGCCTTAAATGATTTCTTTCTCTGCATCTCTTTCTGATTAGTCTGAAAACAAATTTCACAAGATAGATCATTTTGAATTTCTTATAAAGTTGTGCACATTTGTTGGGTAAGAAACGTACTTTGAGATTATACTTTTCTCAAACTTTAGTGTATCTGATATAACCACTGATTAATTAGAGGTTTAATTTACATATAATTTAAAGATTTCAGTCTGAGCTCCAGCTGGCAAATTACCTTTCAAGTTTTTAAAAAGTTACCTTTCAAGTTTTTAAAAAGTTACCTTTCATGTTTTTAAAAAGTAACTATTAGTTATTAGTAGCTAAATTACTTTTACATTTTACTTATATCAATGTATACATGTTTAAATAGCTATCAACTAAACAAATAACTTACTGATAATGAACTAATTCCCTTAACAGTCATCTGGAAAACTGACTTCTTTCTTGTATCTTTGCGACCCCCTGGAGCACCAGGCATTCCTGATGAAAATGAAACTCTCGACATCTGCCTAGACATGCGAGAAAAGCGCAGTGGATCTTTAACATTGGGCGGCGCACCATCAGGGTAGTCTTGCTCAAACAGATCATCTTTGAGACCTTTTCCCATGGAACTGGCAATCCTGAGGCGGCGTTTCTCCCATCTGAGAGCATTTTTTTCATCTTCTTCTCCAACTCCAAAAAATTCTGCAATGCTTTTTCTTGCTTTTCTGAAGTCAATTTATTACTCATTTTACATATATTTTAGATGTTACACACTAATATTAATATATATATATATATATATATATATATATATATATATATATATATATATATATATATATATATATATATATATATATTACTATTATTAAAATTTCTTAATCAAGTTAGGTACTTAAACATAATATATATATTTTAAAGACTTAATTTCACATGAGAAACTATTTCAAATATTGTTTCGCCTGCAAAACTTTTTACAAGAAATAGTAGTCATAACACCTTTGAACAATGTCTATTTAGGAATGTTGATAAACTTACTGTCTGTACTTAGCAACTTTGGTCTTGCTAACTTGAGGGCTTAGTTCAGGAGAGTCTTCATCAGGTTTATGAGCCATTTTACTATCTCAGTTTTAGAACTGGTTACAAGAAATTATTAAACATGCTCCTATGGGACTGTTGCTCAAAATTTAGCAATACAAAATTGCTGCAAAAACTCTCTTCTCAGTGGGTGAATCTGAAAATTTAAATTTGAATCTGAGTCTATAAGATCTGTTTGTACTTATGCATCAAGTAGAACAGAAACTAACAAATCTAGATTTAGAAATAAGATGAGTGATTTTAAATGTTATAGGCCCTACTCCTGGTGGCTTATGGTTACAGTAGCCACAGTTCCAGTTTAGTAACAGTTTCATAATTTGATAAAATAGGAATAACCACTAGCATGTCACCTAGCAGCACAGAGGAAATGAATCCAAGCCATAACAAGGTTTGGATCTACTTGATGGTTATGGTTTTGTCTGACAAAAGTGTTTACAGAGAGATAAATAAAAATATAAATCTTGATAAATTTCCATTAGGCCTATTAATTTGCAGCAAAACAGCATCCATTTTTGTTGTTCTATGTGAGAAATTTTGCTTTTATTTTTTAATAAAGAAATAAATGAATTTTTATTATGCAATTCTGGTGGCATTCTCTGTATTATAAACTGAATAGCCTGATTTTTTTTTCCTCTACTAAGCAATAAAAATAAAACACTTGGGATCATTGTGAGTCCACATAAAAACTTAGACCAGTAAGGCCTATTACCACTCGTGCGACTTTGGCATTAAGTAACCAAACCAGGTTCTAGAGATGTAACCATCATTTCTTTTATAGAACAGCAATATTTTTAACAATGGGCCTACTTTTTTGTGAATATATCATTTAATATGTAGGTCAAACTGAAAAATAACAGCGGGAAATTTTGGACTGATATAAAATGTTATAAATAACGTTTAAACAAACAGTAGAAGAGAAAAAAAAAAGGATATTTTAATCATGCCTAAAGTAACATGGAAAAATTGGAATGCGTTTATGGCAAGCAGCTACATTATCACAAAATATGGACCCAAAATACAAAACCAACTTAAATAAAGTGTTTAAAAATTGAAGTCTGCATCAAAGTTGCTATATATTATACTAGGCATACTGCCTAGCTTCACTTAGGTTTTCGAACATCATTTGAGAATTTGAATACTTAATTATTTAGTGATGGCTGAGTGATGAACTTTAAACAGTAATGCCAATTTTAGAGAAAATGTTGTTGTTGTTTGTTGTCCGTTTTCAGAGAAAATATTGGAAAGTTCGCAATGTATCACTTAAGTAAAATGGAATTAGAACTACAGAGATTCCATGAACAGTATATCTCATAATTTATATTAAATTGACTTTTAATATTTATTTATTTAATTAGTTATTTAATAAGTTAATTTTTTACTAAAACAAATGCTATACTTCGTCATTTTCTGTTTATGTTTAAAATAGTATACAATTGTTTGAAAAATAACTATTTTAAAAAAGTTACCTCCCTTGAAAATTGAACGAATAACGAATGTCTTTGTTTACTTTTTTTTTAACAAACAGTTGCTAGGTTTATATAAGAAAATACGGTATCTGGACTTATTTAACGACAATAATGGCTTTTTCTACGGGAATAAAGTTTTTTTGTTACCCTCCAGGGTCGGTCTACAACCTCACAAAATATCAGGGGGAATCATTCGGCCTTTTTTTTATATAGCTGATTGTGATGACGCAAGATTACGTCAGACATGTTTAGCAGATATAGGTTAGCAGAAACAGACTATAGGCCTAGTTGGTTGGGTAGAGAGGCCAATGGGCACACAGGGCTGACCGGTCACGTGGGACGGTCAGCTGACCACTGAGGCGTGGGGCAGTAGAGCGATAGGCCAGGAGTTGTTAGGTAGCGGTCAGAGACGGCCGAGAATGTAGATAGTTAGGAGATCATGATTTGCTAGCGAAGGTAGAAGGTGTTAGATTGTAGAATGTAGAGAACAGTTAGTGTTAGGATTGGTCATGGGAGTGCGTAGTTAGTAGTATATGAACAGTCAGTAGTAGAAGTAAATAGTACAGTGTAGATCAGTTAGGTAGAAACTTGAACATATATATCATTTTAATAAAGAACAATTATAGTTGAACTTGAACTGTGTGTTATTGGATTCATTCGTGACGCCCTCTTAAACACCCCCACCCTCACAACTGGTGGAGCGCGGGTCGAGGACAGGAAAGAAAGTATATCAGCTACTCATGACGGAGTACATCTGGTGTACAGCTTTCTTCAACTCAACACAACAGCGGGTTTCTTCAACCGGAACGAGTGGATTACCAATACAAGGGAACAGTCACCATGTTCAAAAAGATAAGTACCTTCCATCATTTTTTTTAAACGTTTGGGTTTATACCCGTGCTGGATAGTTTGTGCCAGCGGTTTTTCTGCCTTACACATTCTATTGTTACGCACTGTTGCCTTAGTTATTTTGACTTTCCTCAACACACACACATACACATACACAACCATGGAGGCAGAGTTTCAATGCTATAAACAGGGCATACCATTAGACAAGAAAGAAGAAGAATTTGGAACATCTGTAGAGAATAAGTTAGAAAACAAGATAGTCAAGATAGTAAGACATGTCAAGAACAAAAGCAGAGTTAGCGTTAGAATTAGTAAAACGGAAAGTACAGCACATAGATAACAAGCAACTGCCTAGAACATCAACCCCATGACCAGGAATTTGACCCGGACCGTCTCCATAAATGATTTTGAACAACGGACAAAAGTGAAGTCAAGTCGAGTTTTTGTGTTGATCTAAGTAGTCGAGGAAATCGACGTGAAGTCGTACAGTCAGAAGTCAGTGTAGTCAAATCTGAAGTCAATTGTGTTATTGAAGTCAGTGAAGTATAAGTCAGAACTGAAGTCAAAGAAGTTATTTGAAGTGAGTTAAGTCAGTCAATAAGTTATTGAAGTCGTAGTTGAGGTCATAGTGACGTAGTTGAAGTCATGTTGCAGTCAAAGAAAAGTCTTTGAAGTTATATTAAAGTCGTTGAAGTCAAAGTGAAGTCTTTGAAGTCATATTGAAGTCGTTGAAGTCAAAGTGAAGTCTTTGAAGTCATATTGAAGTCTTTGAAGTCATATTGAAGTCGTTGAAGTCAAAGTGAATCTTTGAAGTCATATTGAAGTTGTTGAAGTCAAAGTGAATTATTTGAAGTCATATTGAAGTCGTTGAAGTCAAAGTGAAGTCTTTGAAGTCATATTGAAGTCGTTGAAGTCAAGGAAAAGTCTTTGAAGTCAAAGTGAAGACGTTTAAGTCGTCGAAGTTCAGGTCAGTCAGTGAAGTCCTTAAAGTTGAATTGAAGTTGAAGTCAGTCAGAGGTCTATGAAGTCAGTCGATTTAGTTGTCGCAGTGAAGTTAGTCTTCAAAGTGAAGTTAGTCGTCAAGTTGAAGTAATTGAAGTCGTCAAAGTGGAATCAGTCGTTAAATTGAAGTCAGTCGAGTTACTGAAGTCAAAGTGAAATAAGTGAAGTTACTGAAGTCAGTCAAAGTGAAATAAGTCAAGTTACTGAAGTCATAAGTGAAGTCAGTCATTAAGTCAAGCCAGTCAGTTTTTTGTCAGAAGTCACATAGTGAGAGCTGCTCCACTATATGATAACGTGTTCAAATGTTGATTTGAAACGGCACGATTATTTATATACACTTACATGTCTATTCTTTTTGTGAAGCTATTTCTAAGCTCTAGTAGTGTTTACGTCTATTGAGTTTATTAGGCTTTACAGATTGTTGTTAGATTAGAGTGTACTGATTTTTTTATTTTTGGTTATGTTGTTATGTTATTTTTTTATGTTTTTTATGCCGCCAGACAAATGTTCAGCACGTATAAATTTGGGATTGAGGTTTTTTTAATGGAAGGTACCTCTGTCTGAATACTTGTCTGCGCGGGCACTAAGATAGTCACGTAAAACCATTGCTCATGGTCTCGTAATACAATTTCAGACCCACTACGCTTATTCAGAATGAGACGAGATGAAGCAGACACTTCAAAGAATGCCGCCACCTGAAGCCCTGATTACGTTGAGTTACCTGGACAGCGAACAGCCCTGCCGAACAGCGAATTGCCCTGGTCAAGATAGCGGACGCATCGCCACCGCTTCGCCCCCGCACTGGAGTTGAATAACAGACCGCCAGCTACGTACACCCACGTCGGCACATACAAAGGGTAGAAGACCCATCGTCCAAGTTCCCAGCGTCGGAAAGTTACGTCATTGTTCGTCACCGCATCAGACAGCTCCAGTTCATCGTGTAACCACTCTACGTGGACGTCTCAACCAGCGTTGAGATGAGATTGTTGCGTCATCACATTGACCAACGAAAGTTACGCCTACACCCGCCTCACGGGAACTTACGTAGACCAACGCCACAACCCACCCACCACAGATAAACGCCAATAAGTACATAACACTTACACACACACACACTTACACTGCTCGTTGAGCCCGTTCAACCAGTTACACATTCTACTAAGATTAGCTCAAGGCCAGTACACGACAACCTAGCCAGAACTGAGTTACACATGATTGAATTCACACATTCCATAACATAGACATACATTATCAAGCAGAAACACCACAGACGTTAGGATACCTACACAAGAACGAAAACAATGACATTTTTTTCAGGAACACAGACACAAGATTTTATGTTTTTGTAAACTGTGCTGTCCCATTTTTTATTTGATTTATATGATTGATGTTAGGGATAGAATAGAGTAGTAAGATAGATAGTTGTTGATGTATTAGATTAGTAGTAGACGCTGAAAAATATAATTTGTCAGCTACAGAAAGGGAGGGAGATATGTGATGACGCAAGATTACGTCAGACATGTTTAGCAGATATAGGTTAGCAGAAACAGACTATAGGCCTAGTTGGTTGGGTAGAGAGGCCAATGGGCACACAGGGCTGACCGGTCACGTGGGACGGTCAGCTGACCACTGAGGCGTGGGGCAGTAGAGCGATAGGCCAGGAGTTGTTAGGTAGCGGTCAGAGACGGCCGAGAATGTAGATAGTTAGGAGATCATGATTTGCTAGCGAAGGTAGAAGGTGTTAGATTGTAGAATGTAGAGAACAGTTAGTGTTAGGATTGGTCATGGGAGTGCGTAGTTAGTAGTATATGAACAGTCAGTAGTAGAAGTAAATAGTACAGTGTAGATCAGTTAGGTAGAAACTTGAACATATATATCATTTTAATAAAGAACAATTATAGTTGAACTTGAACTGTGTGTTATTGGATTCATTCGTGACGCCCTCTTAAACACCCCCACCCTCACACTGATGTAAGGAGAATATCACTCATGGTCACTTTTTAGCCCTCGCCGTGCGAGCAGAGGCTGACCGATAGTTTATTCATAAGGCTGATTAATTTAGACAGCTCTATGCAAAACATGAGCCAGGTGTAGACAGTAGAGAGCCAAAGTTCCAAAACATTGTTTTGAAAATAGTCATCGTTTTCCCCCAAATTAACAATGTTTATATAGGGAATTCGGACCGGTCAGTTCTAAAGGCCTTCCCCCGCGGGTATTTCTACGACCTCAGGAGTAATGAATGGGTTTATACGTCCAGATTTTTTAATTAATTTTTTTTTCAAAAATGGTACTAAATTTATATAAGGAAATATGGCCTCTGGTCATTTAAAACATTGTTTCGGGGTTTTCCCGAGGGTAGCAATATTTTTTTTGCTGACTTCCAGGGGCCGATGTACAACCCCAAGAGCTTTCAAAGGGTTCCTACGTGGGAATTTTTGTTAGATTTATAGCTCATATAAGGAGAATTTCACTCGTGGACACTTTTTAACCCTCGCCCTGCGAGCAGAGGCTGACCGATAGTTTATCCATAAGGCTGATTCATTTACGCAGGTTTATGGGAAAAAAAGAGCCAGATGTACAGAGCCAACTTTCCAAAACACTGTTTTGAAAATAGTCATTGTTTTTTCACCAATTTAACAAAGTTTGTATAGGGAATTCGGACTGGTCAGTTCTAAAGGCCTTCCGAAGTATTTCTACGACTTGCCTTTGCTGCGATGTTTTTGATGGTACTGCGCAGAACCCTATCCCCAACCATATTCCTAGCCATAGGTCACTGCACATGCGCAGAACTATCTTTTGTCGAATAGGTGGATAGGTTGGGGCGAAAAATCTTTTTCCAAGTAGTCACTTGGTTTTAAAATTTCTAAACTTCATGAAATTCTTAATGGACACCAGCGAGAAAAGTCTCAAAGGTATTTGAGAGGTGCAATTGCATAAATTAATTTAAAAATCAGGCACGCCGTAGTCACAATTAATATGGTTATAAAATCCTGTCTGTATGGTTTTTTTCGGACTTTACTAAAGATTGGGTGTATTTGATGTTTTTAAAATTTTCGGTAACTAAATAAAAATTTAAAAAAAAGCAAAAACAATTTGGTTTTCACGTGTAATGGCGACATAAACAATGGCCGCCATAAATTTTATTGTACACATTGTAAGCTAAAAATAGAAAAAATAGGTCATGGTGTTTAAATTTGCATAGTTATTTAAAAACTTGATCTGCAAAGTTTTGTAAACAAAATAACTATAAAGTGGGGCTGTCAGAAATCGATCAAGGAGTTCCTTTACAGCCAATCAATGTGTGTCTTACGAAAGTGAAACATCGGGTTTTAACTTAGGCTTGATGAAAATAAATATTAAATAGAAATGTAGCCTTAAACTCAACAAATTATTTTCAAGTTCTCTGGATCTGCAACTTGTAATGTATAGCATTGATTCTAAAAATATTACATTTCTGAATTAATTTTAGACTTAAGTTTTTAATAAAATTTTATCTTTTATTAGTTTTATGGTCCTAAATCTAAAAAAGCACGTTTTTATTCCATGTCAACAACATTACGGAAGGAATCTTGTCAACTCGCTGGTGTCCATTCTCATCTCAAGAATCAAGATCTCTGGACTAAATTAAGATTTTAATGATAACATTAATATTTAATATAATAATAACAACTAGAATCTAGATATCTAGATCTAGACATCTTCGGATTCTATTAAACTGACAGTAAATTAATGGATTCTATATTAGGCTAAGCTTTTAATCCTTACAAAACAATGCGTCTTGTTAAATTCCTGGATGTAAGCTTTTTTTAGGCTAGGCCTACGATAAAACAAATAACACCAACGGACTGTTGCCTAGTTTTATTTTTAGATACCGAATTTCCGGCATTATTATTTTAACTTTATTTTCAAAAGAGTTCGAGGAGAGGCCGTATCCAGATTTAAATTTCATTTTGAAGCTTTGCGTGAGTTTGAGTCAGGTCTTTAACTCAAAAATCTAGGAACAGATTCAAAACTGAAGCTAAAAATAGCTTTTAATTTGTTTTCCAACCCATTTTTGCGACCCTAGAGTCGGCGCCCGGGGACATATGTACCCCCCACATTCACCCCCCCCCCCCCATTCGGCGGGGGAACATATGTTCCCGGGCGCCGAACTTAGGGGGCGCCAAAATGGGTTGGAAAAACAAATTGAAAGTTTGAGGGGGGTGCAAATCGAAGGGTCGCTACGCCTCTGCTGTCAAAAAATAGAGAATTTTGATCAGTTCCTATTAAAATTTATTAAAAACCGCTTTCTAAAACGCGAAATAACGGCTAAAACTCGTTTTCTAACATTGCTTTTTTATAATGCAAAGTGTGACGTCACACCATCTGAACACCCCCCCTCCCCCTTATCACACACCGTCACAAAATTATGGACCCCTCCCCCCTACGAGTGTGACCCCCTTATGGTAAGGCTCCACTGATTTTTTCGTTTTTAAATTTATTTATTTTTTTAAATAATTGAGCTTTAAAACAAAATGAATGTAAAAAAAATCAAATGTGTTTTTTTTTTCGTTTATTGTAACGCTTTGCAAGATGTCCACGGAGTTTATGACAGCTACAGATGGCTGGTAGCGTCCAAGTGTCGACAGCCACCACTCAGCACCTTGGTTTTGTGTACAGGTACTTCGCTCCAAACTTATTCTCCCACAGTTTGAAAGCGCTTACATAGCGAAAATTCTCTTCTGCCCAGTAGTCTGTAGAAAAACAAAGACCAAAATATTTGTTAGAAGTACAATGTGGTAGTGACGATTTGCTGTGTGGGGGAGGGGGGGGAGAGGTTAAGAAATATCCAACTTTTCTAAAGAAAAAAAAATAAGGTATGGTATTTGGAATGGGGTGTTTATCATTTACAGCTTTACGCCACCACTCCCTACAAACACAGGCCATCTTCCTACAAACACAAACCATGTACATCCAAACACAAACCATCTCCCTACAAACGAGTCATCTTACTGAACCAGTCTGCCCTCCTACGAACGTCGTACGACTCTTTAGGAAAACCGTACGGCATTTGGTCTTCACACATGACAGGCGCACACCTTGTGACGGTCGGGCGATACGGGTAGCTGTTGGGTAGCCCTGAGCAAAATGGCTGCATGGGGCTCTTGTCGTACCAGCTGCAAGAGACGGACAGTCGGTTTAGGGTACCGCCATTAGAGGGTGTTTGTTTTATGGTATCGTTATAGAAGGTGTTTAGCTGTTTATGGCACCGGAATGGAAAGTGACATGGGGGGGGGTACCGCTATGGAAGGTGGGTTTTTTTATGGTACCACTATGGAAGGTGTTTTCTTGTTTTATGGTACCGCTATGGAAGGTGTTTTTGTTGTATTATGGTACCGCTATGGTACCCATGACATGACACCTTTTGGGTTTGGAATAAACGCATTGTAGCTGTCAGTAAATGTAGCTGTCAGTAAACATGCCCCAAGTTCTAGCATAGCTAGTATAATTATTATTATGTCTGATTATCTCTGTCAGCGACAATGGGTGCCTATTTTAGCTTAAGATAAACTTGTAGGGAGGTTTGGAATTGATGCCCAAGACCAACCATGATGGACTTTATACCTTACACAAACGCACATTCTCTATCACACAAAGACCATAGCACACACTGACTTACAATAAAGGCAACGTTTTAGCACACCAAACTAACCCTAAATATTGAAGTGTCGTTTTTATCTACGTACCAAAACGAGCTAGTCAATATGGCCTATGTAATGTTTTTAGGGGGTGGGTGAGGGGGGGCTGATCATCTGGGGAGCCAGCTTAATTAATGATTGCAAAGAGGAAAAAATCCACTAATTGGCCCCAGCCACAACACGCCTGATAATGTGCAAGGGAATTTACTGATTATATCAGTTAGAAATATGTAGCCAATTGCCTTTTTTTTTAAATACAAAAGAGACACAGATTTTAATAAAAAAAACTGTATCAAGTCCATTTTTTTATAGGGACACTGTGGTCAGATGTAGAACACTTGACTGCTAGCCATAGGGTCAAAAGTTCAGATCTTGGTCTGGACTTGATTCCACCCAGCTCTGATGGGTACCTGACTTAGTTATATAAAGTAATGTGCGGCTAGGCATAGTGCTGGCCACTCCATTCCATTATATGGACTTGATTCCACCCAGCTCTGATGGGTACCTGACTTAGTTATATAAAGTAATGTGCGGCTAGGCATAGTGCTGGACACTCCATTCCATCATATACCAAGGTCAAGACACACTGCAGTAGGGTGGGACTAACTAAAAAGCCCACTCCTACTCAGTCAATTATTACCGCATCTATGGATACTTGCAATTTTGGATACGCTGGATACTCAGGTAGTATCCAGTCCTCGGGATGTTGACTCAGCGGCGGCAGCTGGCCATGGGCGTAGGTGGGTTTTCTGGGGCGTGTCCCGGGCTTCCTCATAGAGAAGATGTTGGGGATCTCGCTGCATGTTGGGAGGTAGCTGATCTTTCTGTCCATCATGACCCGCTGACCAGCGGGCGGTAGGTACGACATCTTGATGATAGAATCTCATTTAGTGATCGTGCACTATATATTGGACACGAATGTGTTAAGAGTGGTGTTATATCGTATACCGTATATATAACGGGCAAAGGTCATATGTAACACGCGGGAATAAACTAAGAAATACCTAACACAGAACAAGCCAAGAGTGACTGGGGGAAAGAGAAATAAATAATACAATTTTTAAAAATAATACAATGTTTTTTCAGATAGTAACATTTTATTTTGTATGTCCTTTGATGGTCTACTAAAGCAATGTTACACTTTTTACATTTTATGTTTCCAAATTTTGCTAATTATTGTAATTGTAAATTCAATAAGCTAACATTAAGGACAAATACTGCTCACATAATCTTTTCAAATATAGTATAAGGTCTAATTCCCGTTTTTTGAGACAAAGGTAGCAATGTTTTTTTTTTAATATTGTAATAGCCGTTATATACTTGTATATGTGTATAGTCACCACTATATTTACTACCATAAGTTGTTTATTTTGTCGATTAGCCATACCATACTTGGATTAGGACACGTATCGTGTATATTATTATGAATGCAATAATTACAGTTTGATGTATCGTACACGACAGCAGGTGATCACTCCCCATGTTAAGCAACTAAGGTACTGTTAGTGCTAAGGTTAGCCTTAGGAAATACTCTTGATGTACGATTCAAATAAGCTTACTCCACACCCTCCATATAGCCCAGCTTGACAGTTTATAGACTGCCTAGGCAACGTACAAAATATGGTGTGTTGCACGCTCCGGCAACACATTTTTAATGCGTGTTCCCACTTTTCTGTTCCGTGTATGGTATCAAGGGGGGGGGGGAGAAGAATTTTAATGTAGGAAAATTGACTTGGGGGAATGTTCTAATTAGATCCCTAGTAATCCAGATAATTATAGTATAGAAAAATATAGAGTCTAGGTATGGCTTGTCAATAAATAAAAAATATTTTTGAGAATGAAAAATGTACTTCTTCTATGATCACCGATAGGACAGTAGAGTATTGCATTTAGAATAAGATCCAAGGTAAGGTTACAATATAAGCTAAAAGTAACGGCCTGATGTTAATTGTAGATGTGCTAAAAAAAAGCTACCTTGTAATATTTTTGGTAAGTTTCCGGAAATGCAGCTTATGTCTAGACGATTCTGAATTTTTTATTTTTTGTTGCGATGAACATTTCTGGTGAGTACTGGAAATTCCCAAATCTTCTGAAAGTTGAGTGCATTGTAATGTAAAGATGGTGATGCAGTCGAAATAATGTCACGTTTTAATGAGTTCTTACAAGCTCTACATGTCTAGTTCGGTTTAGTTACAACGTATGCCTGACGGGGTTAGACAACTTGAGTGAAGAAAACAAGGTCCACCAATTGGGGATACAACTTGAGTGAAGAAAACAAGGTCCACCAATGGGGGATACAACTTGAGTGAAGAAAACAAGGTCCACCAATTGGGGATACAACTTGAGTGAAGAAAACAAGGTCCACTAAAGGGGGATACAACTTGAGTGAAGAAAACAAGGTCCACCAATTGGGGATACAACTTGAGTGAAGAAAACAAGGTCCACCAATTGGGGATACAACTTGAGTGAAGAAAACAAGGTCCACCAATTGGGGATACAACTTGAGTGAAGAAAACAAGGTCCACCAATTGGGGATACAACTTGAGTGAAGAAAACAAGGTCCACTAAAGGGGGAGACAACTTGAGTGAAGAAAACAAGGTCCACCAATTGAGGAGACAACTTGAGTGAAGAAAACAAGGTCCACCAATGGGGGATACAACTTGAGTGAAGAAAACAAGGTCCACCAATTGAGGAGACAACTTGAGTGAAGAAAACAAGGTCCACCAATTGGGGATACAACTTGAGTGAAGAAAACAAGGTCCACCAATTGAGGATACAACTTGAGTGAAGAAAACAAGGTCCACCAATTGGGGATACAACTTGAGTGAAGAAAACAAGGTCCACCAATTGAGGATACAACTTGAGTGAAGAAAACAAGGTCCACCAATTGGGGATACAACTTGAGTGAAGAAAACAAGGTCCACCAATTGAGGATACAACTTGAGTGAAGAAAACAAGGTCCACCAATTGGGGATACAACTTGAGTGAAGAAAACAAGGTCCACCAATTGGGGATACAACTTGAGTGAAGAAAACAAGGTCCACTAAAGGGGGAGACAACTTGAGTGAAGAAAACAAGGTCCACTAAAGGGGGAGACAACTTGAGTGAAGAAAACAAGGTCCACCAATGGGGGATACAACTTGAGTGAAGAAAACAAGGTCCACCAATGGGGGATACAACTTGAGTGAAGAAAACAAGGTCCACCAATTGAGGAGACAACTTGAGTGAAGAAAACAAGGTCCACCAATTGGGGATACAACTTGAGTGAAGAGAACAAGGTCCACCAATTGGGGATACAACTTGAGTGAAGAAAACAAGGTCCACCAATGGGGGATACAACTTGAGTGAAGAAAACAAGGTCCACCAATTGAGGAGACAACTTGAGTGAAGAAAACAAGGTCCACCAATTGGGGATACAACTTGAGTGAAGAAAACAAGGTCCACTATAGGGGGATACAACTTGAGTGAAGAAAACAAGGTCCACCAATTGGGGATACAACTTGAGTGAAGAAAACAAGGTCCACCAATTGGGGATACAACTTGAGTGAAGAAAACAAGGTCCACCAATTGGGGATACAACTTGAGTGAAGAAAACAAGGTCCACCAACCAATTGGGGATACAACTTGAGTGAAGAAAACAAGGTCCACTGATTGGGGATACAACTTGAGTGAAGAAAACAAGGTCCACCAATTGGGGATACAACTTGAGTGAAGAAAACAAGGTCCACCAATTGAGGATACAACTTGAGTGAAGAAAACAAGGTCCACTAATGGGGAGACAACTTGAGTGAAGAAAACAAGGTCAACTAATGGGGGAGACAACTTGAGTGAAGAAAACAAGGTCCACCAATTGGGGATACAACTTGAGTGAAGAAAACAAGGTCCACCAATTGAGGATACAACTTGAGTGAAGAAAACAAGGTCCACCAATTGGGGATACAACTTGAGTGAAGAAAACAAGGTCCACCAATTGAGGATACAACTTGAGTGAAGAAAACAAGGTCCACCAATTGGGGATACAACTTGAGTGAAGAAAACAAGGTCCACCAATTGAGGATACAACTTGAGTGAAGAAAACAAGGTCCACCAATTGGGGATACAACTTGAGTGAAGAAAACAAGGTCCATCGATGGGGGAGACAAATTAAATAAGACTTGTGGAAAAAAGGTGAAATGGGGGGGGGGGGGGACAAATTCTAGTGATTGGGGAGCCGGCTTAATAAATGAAAGCAGAGAGGAAAGAATCCACTAATTGGCCCCAGCCACAACACGCCTGATAATGTGCAAGGGAATTTACTGATAATATCAGTTATAAATATATAGCCAATTGCCTTTTTTTAAAAACAAAAGACACAGATTTTAATTAGAAAACTGTATCAAGTCCATTTGTTTGTATATGTAAATGGGTATGGGACACTGTGGTCAGAGGTAGAACACTTGACTGCTAGCCATAGGGTCAAAAGTTCAGATCTTGGTCTGGACTTGATTCCACCCAGCTCTGATGGGTACCTGACTTAGTTATAGAAAGTAATGATGTGGCTAGGCATAGTGTGGCCACTCCATTCCATCATATGGACTTGATTCCACCCAGCCTTGATGGGCACCTGACTCAGTTATAGAAAGTAATGTGGCCAGGCATAGTGTGGCCACTCCATTCCATCATATGGACTTGATTCCACCCAGCTCTGATGGGTACCTGACTTAGTTATATAAAGTAATGTGCGGCTAGGCATAGTGCTGGCCACTCCATTCCATTATATACCAAGGTCAAGACACATAAACTTCATCTGCCCGATGTATTGTTAGGTCTACTCATATATAGAAGTATGACGAAGGAACAAATATTAAACAAAAGAAATAATTCTAAAAAATATAAAACCTGACTGTTTTATTAAAGTAAAGCCAATCTGTTGAACACTTACTTGCTGTTTTAAGACTGACAGTAGTATATTTGAGTTAGTAGTTATTAATTATTGTACAAATGTAGCATGAAGTCAATAAGCTACGTAAAACACAAATAATTATTTCATATAAATTATACTTAAGAAAGGCCATAAGGTCCTCTGTTTTAGCTATAAAGATTTTCTACTGCAGCAACTGTAGTGTGAAGTCTATACATATTAACACTTGGATGGTATGTCTTGGATAAAAATAGATTAACAATGCTACATTAACTAGCAAATAGTACACACATTTTAAATGCAGTCACATATATCGAATTGAAAATGTGGAACTGAAAATAAAAGAAACAATTATTTTTAAGGTGATATATATAGACTACTCATAATGCTGAAGTAGCAAAAAAAGCTTGTATTATATTTAGTCGGTTACTTATGGCTAACCCATTCAGCTGAGCAGCGGCGTGCCTATCTCAGTTTTAGACATAGAAAAGGAATGTTCTATTCACAATTAGAATAGGTAAAAATTAAGAAAGAAGATAATGAAATACATTGAAATAAAATAATCTACTTGAAAACACTCTAGTTTTACATTTTTATATTTAACATTTGGTTTAATAGTTTTGATTAAGCACAACCAAATTTCATTTAGAACTTGTTGTGTTCTTATAAAATGATATCTTATAAAATAATACAAATTTTGACACAAAATCAATCACTAACAGCCTTGATTACATCTGGGGGACATACTTAAAAACAATAAAAAGCAAAAAGTAGGTTTCAAAAACAGATTTTTAAAAAATATACCCATAACTAGCACACAGTTTAAAATACAAAAACTTGAGACCTATTGCCAAAAATATGTTATCTCTTTATAAAACAAACTGTAAAAAATTTTAATCTAGATTTTCACAAGATTAAGTAATAATTAATATTTATACAATAAAGCTGAGAAAATACATGACAAAAAATTATCTAAAAAATTTAGTTATTTACAGGAGAACTCTAAAGAGAAGGTGCTAGAAATAGATTCAGAAAAAAAACTTTGAAGACCCTGTTATAATGAGATCAATAAATGAGATGGTTACTCCTGAATATCATTTCATTAACATATATCTTGATAAATGGTGAATTTTGATTTAAATTAACATAGATCTAGAAAAAAATCATAGCTTTGATTTTTTTAAAAACATAGATCTAGATGAAATAGTGGATTTGATTTAAAATTAAACTTGATCTGGATGAAATAGTGTATTTGATTTAAACTTAATATGGATCTATATAAATATTGGACTGGATTTCAATTAACAGACCTAGATTTAACAATGGATCTTATTTAAAACCAACACAGATCTAAGTAAAATCATGGACTTGATTTAAAATTAACAAGCTTCTAGTTAAAATCATAGATTTGAATTAAAATCAACATAGACCTAAATAAAAATATTGGACTGGATTTCAAATTTACATTATTGGTGTCCACTTGAAAATAATTCTGAGTGAATATGAATAAATAGGATTTCTTAGTTAACTGTTAAAAGCAGACAGACACATTAGGACACTGTCAATGCTAAGTGGCAATACTGTACTGCACAATAGGGAAGAAACAAATTATCATCTGTGAATCATTATAAAAACTCTGTCAAGCTACACAGGAAATTATCTAACTTATCTAAAACAAAATAATCAAAACCAAAAAAAAGTTGTATATTACAACATGATTGCAAGTTCACATTTTCTCAACAAAGTTAAAGAACCTTCAAGCAAAACAAGAAAATATCTGAGAATTCTGAAACAAATGTTTCGCTAGTGTGTCTGCTACAATAAAAAACAAAGCAATCAGTCATTCAAGACAATATTCATACAATTATTGAGTAGGCAAAGGAGATAATTGCTGAGATTTGGTTAAATGCAATGATCTCATACTGGCAACAGAAATAACATCTTTTAATAGCAGGTTAAAAAGAGATGTATTACAGCAACTACTTGATTTAAGGAGGGAGTGGGGGGGAAGACAGAAGCGGTTTATTTACACACTGCTGAGGTTAAATTATTTGTTTCAGGCAAAATTTGAGTGTTTAACCCTGAGTGTCCAAAAAGTAGAACATCTCCTGTCACTACTGCTGGCCACAAAATGCAGCAGAGTTACCTGTCTTATTTTTAACATGAATGGAGGATCCAGAAGCTCAATAAAATTAAACTTAATTTCACCCTAAAATACAAGAGCAAATCATGTGACAAATTATTGCTGGTTTATGGTAGCTTTTAGAAAATTATAATATTTTTGTGTGCTAATTACCTAGAATATGTCTCTATTTGTTTAGTTTTACATATAGGATATAGAAAACAATTTCTTTTTTGCAATAAATTGAAAGCTCAAAAAGAAAATTAAATCATGAAATAGGACAAGAGTTGAAGTATAAATTATAACACAGATACTAGCTTTACAAATAAAATTCATGGACAAAGTGTATAATTGGTGTAAACAATTTGATTTCAATAACTTGATCAAAATGAGCTATTGTCTAAATTTTACATTGAAATTAACAAATAAATAAAGCTTAAGTACTAACACTAACAGATTTGATTTTTTCTTGTTTTAATGTACATACAATTTACGGCAGGCTGCTTACATATTCAGTTATTTTAACTTTCCACCTGCTAAATACAAGTACAGTTCTAACCTTTATACACCAAATTAACACCAATTATCACTTAAAATGTTACTTAATTATTAAATAAAATAAATTGATCTTTCTACTTACTGGTACAAGTAACAATATTTTTTTATCGTAAATAACTGAAAACTCAATAAAACATCAACAGCTATATAGACTAATTAGAGCACCCAACCACTTCACCACACTAATTTAATTAGTACACCCAGCCACTTCACTACACTAATTAGTGCACCCAGCCACTTCACTACACTAATTAGTGCACCCAGCTACTTCACTACACTAATTAGTGCACCTAACCACTTTACACTAATTAGTGCACTAGCCACTTCAATACACTAATTACATTACACTTAAGAGTGCACCCACCCTTCACATACAACTAAAGATTACACCGCCCACCACACTATGACTATTCGTGCACCACCCATCATATTAATTAATTAATGGTGTGCACCTACCCATCAAACTACATTAAATTTGACATCCCCGTACCACACCATACTAATTAATGGTATGCACATTACACTAATTAACACACCCATCCACCACAATGTTATCATCATAGGCTTTAAATAAATATCTAAGTATGTACACACAAGCAACTGTATGTGTAGTCGTCCTGTACAATGGGAATCACATATATTAGCACACCATGTTATAGCTATAACAAAAAGCAGTAGTAAATGATATACTTAATACTTTAAAAAATATCCATACAAAAACTTAGTAATGAGCTCAATGATAGAAATAAAGCTTGCCTCACTAATCTGATAAAAGAGGCTCGTTATCTTGATAGTTTTGTGTTGTTTTATTTTCATTCTACATTTGTATACACCTTTAGCAGATGGTCTAACTACCTCAACCATACATGTATACAACTAAGACAGTATAGTCTAACCAGCCCAACCACTCCTGTATACAGTGAAGACAATATGGTCTAACCACCCCAGCCACTCCTGTATATAACTAAGACAAACATTAAGATTGACTACTACAGATATACTTAAAGTTTGATATGCAAACCTCCTGGTATGAAAACTATCACTGTCCTACTCTTTAAGTCCAACTTCTGACACTAGTGCCCAAGCCCACAATGTTGAACCCAAGGTAATTGGTAGTGGGTGGATAGACTATCTGCTACAAGATATCCTTAAGATAACAATTATTTTAGTGTAAACTTATGAATATATGTAACTATTTTTTGTTACTTTCACGTGACTCTATAAAAGCTGCTTTACTTTACTGATTAATGTTAGTTGATGTGTTTTGTTGCATTACATGTTTAAAATGTATTTTGAAAAGTTTTGGCTCAGTTTGCTCCCTTACATGGTCCAAGCTCACCCCACACATTCCTCCTCAAAATACTCCGGTAAAGGCTTGGTGACTTCATCGTACTTAGGTGGCAGCACCATAGCTGTAGTCTGGTCTATATCATCCTCGGGCTGCTCCATGTAGGGGGGAGCACTGGACCCGTGGATGGGGTGGAGCACTATGGAAATGACAGAATCATACGCTGGGGGTGGCTCTACCATGGCCTCACTGGCCCCAAGCTGGTCCAGGGATGGGCTGTAGATCACTGAAACACGGTCACAGAATAGTTAGATGACAAAATTCAAATTATTTAATGAAAATTTCAAAAAATTTTGCAAACACTATGACATGGTTGTGCTATAAAAGATAATGTATACTGAATGCAAATTCTTGATAACAATACCAGACATCCCAAAAGTAGAATCTTAATGAAATCATTTTAGGGCACTAAACTACTAATTTAAAACATTGGCATCAATACTAGTGCTATTTTTTAGGATGCCACCCCCCTCCCCACCATGACTATATATAAATGTAGCCTCTATTTATCTATATATCTATCTATATATATATATACATATATACGGTACTTTCGTTTTTTAAGTCTGAGTGTTCAGGTCTGTAAATGGTTAGAAGTAAAATTTTACACTTTCTAACTGTTATTGGAATGTATGTCATACATATACTATTTAAAACTGATACTATCATTGGAACATTGAATTAACAGATAGATATTTCAGTAAAGCTAGATCCAAAAGAATGTAAAGTTTCAAATCAATAAGCATATTGATTTTTGTGTTGTGGCCATGTTTTACTTTGAGATGAACTATTTTCTTTATTTATGCTTTCTATTTATAACACAGATATGAATACATGGGTGGGGCTGACACATTTTAAGAAGGGCTTTGGGTATGCTGCAAAATTTATTTTACACAACTTCAAATTCGGTTATAACTAGTAGCTCCTAACTTTTAATTTTAATTATGTTTAATGTAACTAGTCAATGATTAATAGCATTCAATTTTTTTTTGGCTTATGGGTCAATTTGTTGTATGTTCTGTTCATTGCCTCTATTTTTTAGACCCAAGTGTCTAAAAGCTTCTTTTTAAACATGTTTAAAGTTTTTTTTTATATAAAGGGTGAGGAGGGTCATTTCTATTTTCAACAATAATTGTAGAAATAAGCTATTTATTGCTGATGATAACTTAATATTATTTCACTGGATTTTTTGTTGACCTACAATATACATGTATGTAAATGTCTGGTGCTCTTGATTTTTTTTTTTACTTTCCTTGATCATTAAGCAACCAAACTATGACTTTTTACTTTAAAACTTGATAAAAATCCCCCTAAACTTAGAATGTTGATGCTGACTTAGTTTTTTGTCTTAAGAGTTGTCATCAAATGACTAGAAGTAGTTGTAACAATACCAGAACAGGTGTGAAAGTACTGTGATGCTGGAATCAAATGACTAGAAGTAGTTGTAACATTACCAGAACAGGTGTGAAAGCACTGGGATGCTGGAATTGTGTCACGTCCTTGACATCTAAGCCACTTGCGTGAAATAAGAAGTCTTCCAAGAATTATAGTTCCAACAAGGATGATTATACCAAATACTGAAAATTAAGGCATTAAAATAAAAAAATAGAAATTTACGAATAATTATAATAACTAATGCGTGTATAATTATTATGAAATTTTTAGGTATGGTTATGTTAGTCAATGACTCACCAATCCCCATCACACAAAACATGACATCAATATGTCAATGACTCACCAATCCCCATCACACACAACATGACATCAATTTGTCAATGACTCACCAATACCCATCACACACAACATGACAGTAATAGGCTGCTGCTTGCCAACAGCTTCAGCAATAAAAACAGTGCCGAGCACCAGCATAACGAGCCCAACAAAGCCAGCACATGTGAAGCCAATCATCATTTGACGCCATAGTCTCGGACCATCTGCCAGGTCTTTGTGAACATTCCGACATGAGGAGAGTACCCTCTGTTGCTGGGCAACATATTCAGCGTACGGCCGTGACTGGGGGCGGGGAGTTACAGGAGACCTAGAGCTGGTGTTTCCTGAAATATTTTAAATGTACTTTAGATGATAGAAAGGTATTTCTAACTAAAGCTTGTCATTTAGTGAATTAACAATCAGTTTAAATAAAGAGATGGCATGGAGAGACCACAATATCCATTTATAATCCAAGGTCCCAGAAAAAAGTGAACTCTACTTCATTTGTGCTATCGGTAGAGCGCATGACTTCTAACCCAAAGAAGTTGAGCACCTGTCCCTGACTTGAGTAATTAGAATGTCCCTAGGTCCACCAAACTCTAATGGGTACTTAATCAAGGGAAAATCAGGGTGGCTGGGCATAGAACTGACCACAATATATTATCCATCTAGATGCCAAGGTAAGAAAAATAGGTGAAATCTCAGGTTCGAAACAATAAAAAAATAAAAAGTTTAGTGTGTAATCAATCAAAAATAGTTCTTGATATCAAACCTTAAAGACTAGATTCATATGGCATCTTATATGAGGAAATTAAAAACTGAATATTGTACCAACCACACAATTTCAAATTTGATATCAATAAAGTAAAAACAAGACTTACTGATGATCATTTGGTAACAACAAGCATTCCTTCAATAATCAATTTAATACATTTTTAAACAAAAAATCTTTGCAATAGTTTCAAAACTAGAACAAAACTAACCACTTTGGTGACCAAAGGCTGAAGTAGATCCTGTTGGAAGGTGCATTTTACAGACTCTAAAATGTAACACTGTTAGAGCACTGTGCTGAAAGTAGAAAATAAATTTAAATGTTGAGGACAAGTTATGATGGAAGAGAGGTGCAGTGGTTTACTGATAGACAAATGATTAATGATCAAACCATGACATAAGTACAGCAGCTACATATTTATCATAATAAAATGTATGTATTTTTTGTATTCATATTTCAACAGGAAAAGAAACAGCATATATAAGATCTCATTTATAAAATACGGTAAGCCTAATGGCCAAATTTGTATGTAGCATAGCAAACGACACAAACATAAGACATTGCTTTTCTATGCTCAGGTGGTTCAGGTTCTGAAATGCGATCATAAAAATCTTAACGTGAGGGGGGGGGGGGGGTTGACTTTTTAACTACTTGTGATGGTGGAGAGGGTGAGAAAGTTAAAAAAATAAAATTGTTTTATATTCTTCATAAAAGTGCATACATAAAACCTTGTTATTAAAAGCTTTTCGATTAATTTTAATAATATAAAACTAAATATAATACTAAAAAAATTATAGTCTTACTGCTATACCATCATACAGGAAATGTGTAATCTCAGTATAAAATAAATAAGTTAGGCTAATTAACTAATAAATATCCATTATGATATGAAGGGAGTTTGTTTTGGTTAAGGCACGACACACAACACTGTATGTGTGCAGTATGTGGCCTGACCGACTGAAAAGAGGGAGTTTATATTAATATTATTGTTTTGAGTTTATATTAAACTCAATGCAACAAGCCCCACGGTTGATTGAAGCAGGCCGGGGAGACAGGGATTCAAAGGGGCGACTCGAAATATCATCAGATCTACGCTAGTGGACCAATGAATCAAAGTGATTTTAATTTTATTTTAGTCTCTTGGGAACTCCTCTACACACACTACTAGATTTCTAGATCTACTACTCTACTGAGTACTGACTGAACCTACTCTCTTCGCCTACTGCTACTCAGTTCAGTACTTACAGTACTACTCAGTACCTCAGTGGTCAGTGAGTCAGTAGTAGTACAGTACGTAGTAAGAACTTAGATCTAGATCTAGAATTAGATAATCTAGTAGATCTACGTACGTAGTTCAAGTTACGTACGTACTAGCGAGGCTCACTAACTTTAAAGCGTCCTTGGTTGCTAACCAGAACATGGCTACCTCACCTGGGCCTACGATTGGGCAATTTTTACTGCTTTGTTCGAGAGACCACCTTAACATTAAGTTTAAAAATAATTATCACGCGAAAAATGGCGTTTTTTTCGCGTATTTTAAGCTATCTGAAGATGACAAAGCTATTTTTGGCAGATTTTTTTTTTTTAAATTTGCTTCCGACCATGGAGGTCAAGCGGAAACATGGGTATAGTTTGAGTTGTTTAAAAACTTTAAATAAAGGACTGTTACGTGTCTAAATGGCACTGTAAGGTAGAGTATTATTAGATTGATCGTTTAGTGAAAAAATATTGTAATTATTTTGAATCCATTTTAAGAAATCGGCAGCCAAAAAAGGTCACTGAAAGCACGTAATTTTTTATTGTGACGTCATCGCTATTGTTACGGAAGCTGTACAGTAGTATTCTCTCGCTGCTTATATATTATATAATTGTATTCTTTTCACTTGACACTCTTTTTCAGCTTATTTTGCTAGCGTAATTAGACTAATTAAGCCTAATTATGGATATTTCACCTGGCTTTTGGATTATACTAAGACTCTAAAAGCCCTTAGCCTTAAACCACAACGATCTGTTTTTTTTTTTTTTTTAAATTTTGTGTTGATCCCTGGGGAATTTGTAGTGAGCGTTGG
The DNA here is from genome assembly GCF_028476545.2 of Physella acuta. Classification (NCBI taxonomy): domain Eukaryota; kingdom Metazoa; phylum Mollusca; class Gastropoda; family Physidae; genus Physella; species Physella acuta. The sequence continues at coordinate 732,423 of NW_026731652.1, forward strand.
TCTTTGTGTGCTTATTTAGGCCTAATTATTTGTTTTCAAATTTGTTATAGCTTAATTAATTTGTCTTAATTCTTATTGATTTCATAAATTTTAATTAGGTTAATTATAATATTATTTTCACTGGTCTTCGTTGATACATTTATTAGGCTTAGTAATGTTTATATTATATAAATATATTTATCAGGGGCGTAGCGAGGGGGCGGGGGTGCGGACCGCACCGGGTGACACCATTTAGGGGGGGGGGGTGACACCAAGGCAAAAAATAGCAAAATATATAGAGAAAAACTTGAGGGGGGATGCAAATCGAAAAATTGAGGGGGGGGGGGGGTGCTAATCGAAAATTTGTCCCCGGGAAGGGTCGCTACGCCTCTGGGGGGGGGGGGTGACACCATTAAGTGCCGCACCGGGTGACACCCGACCTCGCTACGCCACTGATATTTATATATTTTATTATATATTATTAAGATTTTAGAGGCCTGATAAATTAAATGATTTTAGCGTTGAGTCTAGGTTTACATTACTAATTAGTACTTAGTAAACCAAGTACGCATGGACTAGGACATGTGTGTGCTGTGCCGGCGGCGTTGTGGCGGGCGATGCCTCTCGCGCTGACAAACCAGCGCGAGCGAGCGAGTCGTGTGTCACACTTGGCCTGTGTCGATGTTTGGAATGCATAGGCATAGGCCTAATTCTCCTCTCGGGTGATTAATTTTTATGCGCTGACATTTGAAAAATCAAATAGACACACATCTTAATTAAATACATTTAATTTGAACTTTATATTAATCTAGACCTATAATACTAATTAGGGCCTATAACTTGGGATAACAAAGTACTTGGACTAGATTTAGCACATGCGCACACTGTGCTGTGAGTTTTCTCTCGCTGGTTGACAAAAGAACGCAGGCGGGCTAGCGATGTTTGTAATTTGCATATATCTTCGCTCACAGGCGATCATTTTAATGCGATTGGCCTCTTTTTATTTTATAGGCCTAATTAATTGTATTTGATAGGCTAACTTTTCTGGTTGACAAAACTAAGCGAGCGAGATGTCTGTCACGCGCACTGCCCGTGACGCTGTTTAGAATGTATTTCTCGCTAACTTGATGAATTTGAATGCTATTGCAGTGTTTTTTAAAATAAATCAAATACTTACAAATCTTTACATTTTAAACTGAGCATAGACAAAACTTTGTAAATAACACACCTGTCCCAAGTGAAGTGAGAGAAGAGGGTTAGATTAATTTTACAATGACATCGCTATATTTTATGAATTGCCCTAATTAAGCATTGCTAAAACACTTACACTAGTTAATAAAACATGCATGGGATTGAATATCTTTAAAAAGATTAGATCTATACTAACTATATATTCTTGAACATGTTGTTCATTAATTTGAATTTAGTTTTCCTTTTTAAACACCCTTCCATTTAAAAAAAAATTAAACAAAAATATTTAAAAATTCTAGATCTAATTCCATTATGTGATTTTTTATTCTGACGAAGACAGTGTCCATACGAATAGAAATGTGGTAATAAAATCAAATGTACTGTGCATATTCTGCTAAAATCAAATCAGCTGCAAGGTCAAACCTGCAGAGTTCGTCTCTTCAGAAAAGTAATGGCGATCTGGTTGTCACGGATTATTTGGCTTGCAATGCTTGGAGTGGCCAATTAATAAAAATCAGTAATTAAGCTCCAAATGAGTTTATTTTCAACAAATTAAGTATTTGATTGATTAGAGATTGATCTCTAGTTTCCATTGGTAATGTTTAAATCGAAAAATAACGAAATTTAAAATTAGTGAGTATCTCTAGTACGTACTGCTGCTACTCCAAACTCCCAAAATAAAAAAATTATATTTCATCCTAAGTTTGCAACTGAACCTATGAAAATATGAAATAAACATCTAGAAGGCCGCGATGTAGATCTAGTTAACAAATTTTAAATGACTGTTACAAGCGTTTTTTTACTTATAATATAATACCTGTTTACTAAACTATTTCCATTTCCAGCTTAGCTACTCCATTTTTTTTTTTATTTTTCTACTTTCGATTCTGAGAATATTTCAACGTTATTTTATTACATCGCTGTTTTAATAGGCCTACTAATAATAATTTTAGGCAACTTAGGCCTAAGTGTGTCACTGTTTTTTAAATTAAGTCGATCATTTTTCGGTATTGTTAATAAAATATATGTGTGTCCATTTGTATTAGTTCGTATGTTAAAATTCATAATTGTCTGTTAATTATTTTATAGATTCTAGATCTAGATTCTAGAAATCTATGTACAGATTTAAGTTTATTGGTGAAGGGCGGTAAGGGCCGAATAAGCTAACCATTGCAGTAGTTATAGAAATGAATCAATGTTTTTAGTTTGCATTACTTTAAAAATATTTTGGTTTAAAGATAGATCTAGTACATGTTTTGCATGAGAATTTTCTAACGTTTGGAAATTATTTCTCTTAAAAGATTTTTCTTGAAAAATCCCCCCCCCCCCCTCTTTTTCTACAAAGAATTCTCCACCCTTCGATAACATCCGCTTCCGGTTTTACGTCATGTTTATTATCAAAACAAATATCTAGATTCTCGATCATACTGAGACGTAACATACAGATTACATTACAATACGAACATTAGCATATGACTGTTATTAGTAAACTGAGCCATAAATTGCCTTGCTAGTATTATAAGTTTAAAAAGATGTCACTGAACAGCTCTCATGCTCAAGGAGGAGTTTTGATCTACTCTGGTGAAAGGTGAGATTCGGAACAGCTATTGGTAATAGGTTAGGCTTTTTGATGAGAATTACAGAATGATTTTTTTATTAAAAATGTATCAATAATAGCTTGCACACTAGTAAACTAAGCCAATTTAGCATATTTTAACTTTCTGTGCAAAGTCATTATTACTGAAAAAAATTCCAAAGTCAGGTCAGCCTGTGGCACCCTCCACTGAACATGACAGAAGGAAAAAAAAACTTGACCCGTGACCTTCATTAAAACAGAATTTGCTTTTGTTTTTTTTTTTGCATTTTTAGTAAATATGTGCTTAATATTACCCAATAAGTGATAAAAATTTGAAAATTAATTTTAATTACTGTTGTAAAGTGAGATAAACAGCTTAATAAACACGTGTTTTCTTGAGGGGGTGTGGCACATCCCGACATCGCATTGTTTGTAACTTTATATTTGTGTTTTATGACTATATTTGTTCACAATCAGCATGCTATGTTTTTAATTTTGATAAAGGGTAAGTATACCAAGTTACAAAACCTGAAATCTAACTAATAATTCATACTTTCAGTTTAAAAAAATAATGAAAACGATCATCAATGAAGAAAGCGTAAACATTCTATTTTTAGGTGTGACATAAAAAACAGTCATAAATCTAGCCGAATGATTGGATTCTTGCGCGTCACACATTTTCCCGCGCTTCGTGTTCACCAAAAAAGATTATAATAAAATGGCATTATTATTCTTACAGAGCATATCTCATGCCTACCATAAATTATTACCAGTTTATTGTAACGTGTGTAAAATTAATGCTTTCAAGTAAAAAATAGCAATAGTCTGGTTAAAAATACCTGCGGTATTTTATAGTTATTTGATTCGAAAGATAAGAATTATATAGAGCTACTTTCACTAAGGCGCCGCTTGCGAGACAAACATAGAAATTAGGCCAAAAGTAGATCCGACAATTCTTAAATAACAGACTTAAATAGAAACGGATAGTTCCGATTTCTTAAATTAACGATGGCTTCGTAATCATTAGTTATATCGCTCTACCCATTAGTGAAAGCGAAACTGGTCGCCATTTTTGATAAGCGCATGAGCCGTGAGATGGCTTCAAAACAACAAACCCGGAAGCTGTGAATTCGAACGGCCTATAATAGGTTGAATTATGGATTTTTTAAAATAAAATATTCTGTTATTTTAAATACACCATTAACTTCCTTACCCCTTAAGAGAACATTTGACACCACATTTAAATATCTAGCTTACTCGGTTGACGAGAAAAGAGAGAATTTGAAAATTAATCAAAAATGGAAAATGAATGACAAAGCAGCGTTCTTGGTCCTCGACCGGCATAACATGACGTCGTCGACTTGTGTACACGAGCTTTTAATTCCCGCCATGGTAATTGCGTCAGCTTAGGTAATTTACTCACCGGAAAATAACAAAAAGTAACTGGTTGATTTGATAATAAAACTAGATCTAGTTATTTTATTATTTATTAAATTCTAATCTACATGTTATTCATACCATTTTATGCAATAATGAACACCTGCATAAATCAAATGACCATAATAAATATTTTTATTTCAAATTCTAATTTTAAAGAATAAATATGCTTAAAATGATATTATAGTTTATAAATACAAATACATTTTATTTTACACTCAATTCACATTATATTGAGTCAACAGTGTGGCAGCTGAGGTTCATACATGGTATTAGTGTCTTTTTTTTTTTTTTACATTACATTTTTTTTTCATCTTGAAAACATGACGTATGTGATTTTTTTTAAAATAAAATCTCCAAACATCGTCACTCGCGTGATTGCTTGCTTGCGTTTACTATCCTATTGATGAAAAATCCCACCACGGTCGCGGGGTCACCGTGACTTCAGCAGGCCTATAGTACACGTCATAGAATGAACACGTGTACACGAGATGGTCGGCGTCTTCACTTCTCTCCCCCCCCCCCCCCCCCCCTTCTTCAAGCAAATTGAAAAACAGACCTACTTTCCTACTTCTGATCATTTTTTTAAAAGTTCGGTAATTATTTTTTTTTTTTAAAGTTCTCATATCAGGCATGCTAGATTATTTTTTTAACTAGATCTACATCTAGCTTAAAAAAAATAAAATAAATAAACGCTTAAAATGCCCGTAAACAGATTATTTAGCGCCAAAAAAAAAAGGCCGCTGAACGAGCATTTTTTAAAATACGCAGCAATGAAAATTGAAAAAGGCTAACGGCCGATCAATAAGTCTAAAAATCGCCCGTAATTAGGCCTAGCTCTGAAAAAGGCCACTGAACGAGCTTCACTAATTATATAAACGAATAGGCCACGCAGCGCTGACGAGGTTAACCACCGGTCACGAATGCAGCAACTGTCGGCCCACAGTGAAGAAAAAATCAATATACTAATAAAATTACTAATACAATAATAATGTCCATAATTTTACTTTTTCCGCACATGCTACAATTGAATTATAATTAAAATACTAGACTCAACAGTTCATTCCGCAAAAAACTAGATCTAGTTGTTTCTGTCTGGCAACTAGCGTAACAATGATGCAACGTTACTAAAAATAGCAGAGAGAAATTGTCGCATGGTTACTTACGGGGTAATTGGATTTTTGGTAAAAATCATCCATAATACTGTAAATATACATGGTAAATATCTCAATTATATATTAATCTACTGTTATACGGGCCGTTTTCCCCGTTATACGGTCGTTTTTGGCCGCGGTTCAGTTTATACGGAGAGTGCTCCACTAGAAATCCTCTCATTATTTACTACTACAATTCTAGCGATTTTTTCTGGCATTCTAAGGCATATTATCCATTTTATTAGCATCTTGTGTTAAAATAATGATAAGAATTTGCGAGATTAACAGTTTTTTCATATGTCGTGGATTGGACCCTAAAATAAACGTAAAAACCGTCAGAAAACGACGCGTGACGTTTCAGGGTCAGAGGTCAATCCAGCCATCTAAGCAATGAGGCGGCCTAATTGGTAATCTATCGTTTTAGGTACGTAAAATCGGCCGCGACTAGTAATGTGAAAAACAGGTGACTCCTTACATTTTAATAATTATTTCACATTTTGAGGAGGATTTATGTTTTGAAAAATACAAAAATGTTTCCTTGTTTCATTTATGTACCTGTTTTTAAACATTTGAATTAAAACTTTTCAGTAATAAATGAACACCAGCGATGTTTCCAACAGATGCAACCACGCTCATTTACTATAGCAGCCATCTTGTTAAAATTTTATTTTTATAATATTTATAGACATATAGATCTAGATCTAGCGCGAGATTCAGGCGGAAGTCACTCTATTTTACAAATGGCTGCTGTTTATATAGCAAATCTTGCTTGCAGACACAGCTGTTTAAAGTTAATTTCTGGCCTATATTGATATATTTAGCCATTGATTTAGGTTTATTATTCATTTATCTATAATATTTGACACAAACATATCACAATATACTTCTATTACAGCCTTGACAATGAGGTAACGTTTTCGTACATTAATAGCCGCGGGCGATTTTACGTACCCAAAACGATAGATTACCCAGCTATTCTCCGGTTCTGAGTTCAAGTGATTCATTCTCATTTCTCAATGAGTCAATCACTCACTTTATCTCAGACCATCAGTTAATATTTCTTTATTTTTTTAAATGAATAAAGTAAAAAGTTACTAAAAAGTCATATATATAATATTAGGCCGATTCTAGTCGGAATAAGATACGCATGCAATACGCATGCGCAATGGAGAGAAACTATGACTTGCCTTAGCGGCGATGTTTTCAATGGTACTGCGCATGCGTGTGTTTACAACCGCAGAACCCTAATACCAACCCTAATCCTATCCTTAACCCTATCCCTAATCCTATCCCTAACCCTAGCCCTAATCCTAACCCTAACCCTAGCCCTAATCCTATCCCTAACCCTAGCCCTAATCCTATCCCTATCCCTAATCCTACCCCTAACCCTCATTCTAGCCCTAACCCTAGCCATAGGTCACTGCGCATGCGCAGAACTATCTTTTGCCGAAAAATCTTATTCCGAGTAGACACTTCGATAATATTATATATATAGCCTACTAAGTATGGTAAAACTGAAATTCTTTAGATTTTAGATTAGGGCCTAATCATTAACCAAATAAATTAGACAGATGCTAGCCGGAATAAGATATGCATGCGTAATGGAGAGAAACTACGACTTGCCTTCGCGGCGATGTTTTTAATGGTACTGTGCATGTGTGTGTTTACAACCGCAGAACCCTAACACCATCCTTAACCCTATCCCTAATCCTAACCCTATCCCTAATCCTAACCCTAGCCCTATCCCTAAACCTACCCCTAACCCTCATTCTAGCCCTAACCCTAGCCATAGGTCACTGTGCATGCGCAGAGCTATCTTTTGCCGACTAAGTGGAGACGTTGAGGAGAAAAATCTTCTTCCGAGTAGTCACTTCGAATAAAATAAATAGTGTCCAATAGGCCTAGAGACTGCCCTAGCTAGACCCTAGCCTAGACTAGACCCTGCCCTAACCATTTTAAAATTTTGGGAGAATAGGGCCTATTTACACTGGTGTCCGATAATCGAATCTTCTTTTAAAAAGGGGTGTTAGGTTACTGGTAGTTAGCTAAATACACACATTGCTGGCTAATGAGCTAATGTCAATGCTAACCCTAACCCCAACCCTCCTGGTCCTACCGGGATACGCCTAACCCTAATTTAGTCATTTCTAACCATAAAATTAGTCGAGATTACAATACTACTAACAAGGCAACCTATTTTAAGTTAAGGAAGAGTCTATTATCTGACACCCGTATCTATAATCATCCAAAAATTTTAAATATCAACTTTATTGACAGATTAGGGCATCATTAGGGCCTAGATCTAGGAGTGTAGTCAAGTGTAGTGGAGAGGCCTAATTCAGTAATTGACTTCAAAAAGTAAAAAAAAGTTTTTTTGTAGCTAGCTTCTCTAGTAGCTATCAACAGCCAATAGTTACAAAGTATTAGCTTGTTTTGCTAGTAGTTAGTAGGCTTAGTTGATAACTTGATGATCATTGAAAATAGGCCTAATAATACTTTTTTGAGATCTAGTTCTTGTTTGTATCAAGATTGGTATTCATGGTTTTCCTATGCTACATAAATCAATGCAACTGTCTAGCCTACTCTTTTTTTGTTTGTGGTAAACTTTTTATATATATTCTAGATCTTCTTTAAAAGTTGGTGTTCATATTTTATATTTTTAGAATATTAATCTACTATGATGGAATTGAGATGACATTTGAGGGGCCACCTTCAATTGTGCATATGAAAGGAAAAAAGAAGGGCAGGATTTATCTAACAACACACAGAGTAATTATATTTTTACTTCTATGTTTTAAACTGTTTTATTTTATGGATTAAAATATTTAGGGGGAACATCTTTTGAACCTGTATATTTTGTAATCATTGTGCTTACAAAACATTTTTCAAATTGGTGACTGCTGAGCTCAGGATGGTTGCATGAGAAGAGGCCTGGGTCAGTCTCATGCAGTAGTTGGCTCCTGTTACTTATGAACTCCATTCCAAACACAAGATCTCTCTATTACAAACTCAACTCACCTTATCTGTGGGATGGCATGATCAGATTTTAAAGCGCAACTGTGTTAACCCGAAATCTCATTTGAATACCAGCTTCAGGCTTTAGGTCCTCCCTGAGTTCATCCAGCTCTGGTGGGTACCTGACATGTTAGGGAAAGTAAAGGTGGCTTGGCATAGTGCCGACCAGACTTATTGAATATGTTTAAGTCATAGAAACATGTGAATACTTCATCTACCCCATGGACCATTGAAAACTTTATGTGTAGCGTAAAACATGATATTGCTGATGCTTAATTATAATATCTTAAGTTTTGTAAACTTTTTATTTAACAGGTTATTTTTAACAGCCAAGACCACAAAGACCAAATGCAGTCATTTTCTTTTCCATTTTTACTGATGAGAGAAGTGGAACTTGAGCAGCCAATCTTCGGAGCAAATTATATTAAAGGCCGAATTTTAGCAGAACAATTTGGTAATAGCAGTAAATTTTTTGCCCATAATAAGAATTATTTGTCAATAAACAAACACAAATAATCATTTAAATTTTTTTTTTTTTTGTGTGTGTAGGAAATTGGGAAGGTGAAGCCAAGTTTAAAATGCACTTTACTCATGGTGGAGCCATTGAATTTGGAAAAGCCATGCTTCATGCTGCTTCTCTTGGTATGTTGTCCATTTTAAACAATTAAAAATTAAATCCTGTAGGTTTAATTAAAATTAAATTTACTGTTGATAATGATATAAAAGTGTCAGTTTTGTTTGTACTGTATTCTTACAGCCTCACGCAACAGACCCCCAAATCCTCCACCTTATTATGCCCCACCTGGCGCTGACTACTATGCTGCCCCACCCCCAGCATACGAGCCTCCCAGAAACTCCTATTACTCATGGGTTCCCTATGACACATTTCCAACAGCACCTCCAGGTTGGTAGTTTTAAATTTTAGTTTACCTGCTTATGTATTCTATAATTATATGTTGGCACATTTCAATATGTATGTCTCATCTCTCAAAGATTATTATAACAACAGGCACTGATTTATAACTTCGTTATTTTTAAACTCGTTTCTCAGCTCAAAGCATTTACATGAGTCAAGCACCTCCTCCCTATCCTGGAGTGGACCCCAGCATGATGTACCCCACCCCCACAGCACCAATGGCTAATGGACATGGTAAGTAAACACAATGCATCAGTTCATCAATTGTCATTTCTAAAGGTTAGTTGCACATTTAGGTTTCTGGCTTGGGTTGTGGAGATATGTCTGTTAACTCATTAGCTACTAAAGCCTATCTCAAAACCCTTCCCTAATCCCTAAGTTAAGGGAGGTAACCTTCAACAACTTTTCTTTGGAATGTTTTAAAAATAAGGCTATTGTTTATTTAATTATTATAAAGGCACAAAATTTGATTATTAAATAAACTAATGTTTTATCTCATTAAATAAATATATTATCTCAAAGAAAATATATAACTTAATCTATTTTTTTTTAAAAAGAAATTCATTTAAAGTGAATTAAGTGATCCAACTTTGTGGTAGGGGCTGCCACGGAGTGCCTCAGTATCATCTCTGATATTTACAAAATTATAATTCTACAATAGATTCTGGTTGCCAATTTTAATAGCTTAAATATCTAACATAATATAGAATCTATTCAAATAACTGATTATTTAAAACAAATGGAAAAATAGGATAATTCCGAAGCGACAGTTTATGCGTAAACAAGTGTGAAAAATTTGTCTGGGTAAAAAATTCATGTGTATTCTTGCGCTATCTTAGTAAGTGTAATTAGTGTAGAAGTGCTTTTTTGCATGAAAATAATGCGACAGAAAACACTATAGGTAAAATGAAGTAATTACAGTCGCATTAGTAGCAAATGAGTTAAATTGTGCTCATCTACTTTAATCAGTTGATACATGTTCAAACTTCATTAGTTGTATTTTATTTTCCCCCATAAAATGCTGTTTTGATGGATATAACAATTTGTTATAACTTGTTTCATATACGCACTGTTAAAATAATGATAATAATGATCTGTCCTGTAGATGCCAAAGCCCAGGAGGCAGCAGCTAGCGCTTACTATGACCCATCCAACCAGCACAACTTTTACGCACCAGCAGCCAATGGCATGGCCCCGCCAGCATACCATGGACCACCTCCAGCTTACAGTGAATATGAGAAGAAATCTAACTAGTCAGTCTGCACCAACAGATCAGTGATACTTTTCTATTGAGATGTTTGTTCTGTTCCTACACATAAATTCATGATGTTTTTTTCGTGCTTTTTAAAATATATACCTTCTCTGTTGATGATTTGTGATTAGGTTATGAATTGTAGTCTATATTTCTGTACAGCAACCTCCCAACAGTTATATTTAAGTGTTTGGTTTTGGTGGAAGGTCTGTGATCTAAACGTACGAGTATGATATGTAAAACTTACTTTTGGGTAATCATTTTTCAGATGTTTATTTACCATAATTTTTTTTTCTTTGCTTAAGATTTTTACCTTTATTGTCTATGTTCAATACTGTTGTAAAAAATAAAATAGTCAATGAAATAATGTAATTTCAATTACTCAGTAGCATCTTGACTCCTAATTTTTATTTAAATAATACTCTCTACTAACATTGGCTTATTAAGAATTATTTTTTTAAATTTTGGAAACTATAAACTACATGAAGATGTACATTCCTTAAAAATTCTAGAAAGAGTAGAATTTTATATTACGATAAGCTGTAGTTAAGTTTTATAGGTATTATGTTGATTCAATTGAGCTTTAAGTTTTATGATGTTCACATTAAATGTTTAATGAACTGGGTTGTAGTTATAAGAACACTGCACACATTTTTAATACTAGTGTCAAATATTCTTTTAAACATTTTAATCCACCTGCAAAAATGTCAAATTTGAAAAATAGTTGTAAATGAAAAATAACTTGAAGTAACTATTATTGTACTATTGAAAGAATCTGTATGACGGCATACGCCAAACAAAAATACATATTTCTGGGAAATAAGAAAAATGCTAACTTGGTTATGAATTTTGGCAGTTTGAATAACTTAATTAGCTTCTAACATTAATTAACAGCTCCTATTGGATTTAGTATGCATAAATAGAGGCAAATTTTAAAAAAAAAATTATATTAAATATGGGTTTAAAAAAAAAAATTAATATCACATAAAATAGTACATTTTAAAGATGTTTTAGTTATGTAGCATTGATCCCTGCAAATATAACCATTTCTCTCATTGCTTTTTGACCAGTTAGTTTTTTTTTTCTTTTTAACACAGCTCAGTGACATGAACTAGATGTAGTTGTATTGCTAGCAAGATGTGCTAAGTGTTGTAAATACACATCAAACTTCTATAACTCCGGTGTTGTTTTTAATCAGATGTGTATCAAAATTATGTGTAAATAAAAATAAGTATTTTGATTCCTATGTAAATATTTCATTTATTTTTTTCACAACGTACATGTTTTTAATTATATTTTTCTGTATTCAAGTTGGTTAATAAGTTTATTTATAAAGAGATAGAAGCATCCATTGGTAACCTGGAAACAGAAATAACTGTAAATCTTTCCTGAATTTTCACACAAAATTGTGTGAATTATATGGGTTTGTGTGAATTATATGGGTTTTGGTATCCTTATATCCCTCATCACATTCACTTCCTCTGTAAACTAATTCAAATTAGTAAATTAGTAAAAGCAATTATTGTTCCTCCCCTTACATTGTCTAGGTCTTATTGTGGAATTTTTCTCATGGAATAAAATAGAAATTATATGTGTTTGTTGTAACAATAACAGACAGCATTTAATTGTTAATTTTTTTTATATCCCCATTACATGAAGGCTGTCATGACAGCATTTTGTGTCAACATTTTCTGTGCTAACGTTAAGGTTTGTCTAACATTAAGGTTTGTGGGTTAACATGCACTGTCAACAAAATTTTTGACAAAAACTTAGTGTCAACTAAATGTTTGACATGTGTGTTGATAATGTTGATAAAAGTTTAGGGCAGATTTACATTGGTGTAGACTGTAGGCCTTGCTTTATGTATGAACCAACACAATAAAATACTTTTAAGCTACTACTCTTTGTTTCCTTCAATTATGTTAAGTAATGTGTACATCTATGTGACAGCTTGATGAAGAGATGGAATACTTCATAATTCATTTTTTTATACTCTATTCTATACCCTATCTATATATTGATATGTCTTTATTATGTACATAATTATGACTAATAAAAAGGAAAAAATAAATGCACATGTTGCAACATTAAAAAGCTAAAGAAATGCACATGTTGCAACATACACACTACACTTGATGAATACACAGGCAACATCTTCAGTTCAACAGTGGCGTAGCTAGGGGAGGTGGGTGGGGCGGCCGCCCCGGGCGCCGACCCTAAGGGGGCGCCAAAAGGGATAGAAAAAAAACACCTCAAGTTGGGGTATTAAATAATACACAAAATTAAGAAAGTAAAAGGCTACATGGTTTTACACACTGATTTAAATGTGTTCTACATCAATCGTGTGCCACAACAATAAAAAAAAAACCTTTGCGGGATGGATAGTGAATGGTAAAAAGCGCCACCGACCTTCCCAACTAGGAAGGGTGTGGGCGCTTTTCACCAACTTGAATAACTATATGTATAAATAGGCAGGAGGAGGGAGGAAAATTGATAGTTCGCCCCGGGCGCCGTAACGGGTCGCTACGCCTTGCAGTTCAGCCAGCTTCTACTGTGTTGGACATGTGTCGTGCCATCTCAGGTAGCGCGTGGTAGGTCTAGAATAGTCTAGATCAAAGTGAGTACCAGGCTTGGTCATTGGCAGACAATACTTTTGTTTGTTTATAAAGTTAGTTACAAAAGTTACAGTAAAGTTATAGGACATATTATGTGTCCGTGTTATGACAGAGGTGCGCGGAGTAGGCTGCGCAAATGACAAGTAAACAGAATGGTATAGTAGCCGAGATATTTAGGCTAGCTTTAAGTGTGATCGATTTGTTTTTAATAAGTGTGCAGTGTGCACTCATGCTCACATCGGTCACGTGCTGTAATACTTAAGTTAGAGGATGGTATTCTTCTTACTAGATAACACGTTTAAATCACGTTTATTCTTTTGTTGTGGATAGGGATTCACCCTTCAATCCACAAGTATCATATTTCTTTAATCCAAACCAAATGGGTCCATTTTCTCGTGTTTGGACTGTGGTTTTATCTACCCTTAACCTCCCCCCCCCCCACCTCCTACACGCTCACACACACAGCTGTCGCATTATCGATGTGCGATTGCGGAATTTTTTTTTTCATAATCTCATTATGAGTTGGCTCACTCTAGAAGATATGGTGACGGAGACCCACAACAGACGTAAGTTCTAAACATTCTTGTGTTGTAGACATTCATGTAAGGACACTAGCCATAACGTGACTTGTTTTGCGTCAATTTTACGTGACCCCCCATTTCCAATTTCTTAACGTCTGTTTAAAAATTTCATGTCACTTTTTTTTTGTTCGTGAATAACTATTTCAAACCTTGTAACACATGTTTTTAAGCTGTGACTATCGAACACATGTAAACGATCTACAAGTTTTACGCAATGGAAAGAATTTAGAAGTAAATTGTAATATCTCATAATTTTGATTATAACCTGCACACTATTTCTGTAATGCTGAAATTATGGAGTCACTTGGTTTCGCTTGATTTGTTTTCTTTCTGTGCTTGACCCCAGACAATGGCGAGTGTGCTATAGGGCAGGTGAGAACACAACACATCAACACAGTGATCGGGTCTACGCTATGGACATAAGCGAGTAAGTGGGTACATATGTAGGCAGAGTTTCTTCCTGGCATCCCCCCCCCCCCCGAAGAAAGTCTACCGCCCCCGAATTAAATGGAATTTAGATAGAAATAGATTTTTATAAGTGTCCGCCCCCCCCGGAAATTTTATTCCGATCCCCGAAAATTTCAAGTGCCCCCTCTCCTCCCACCCCCCGGAGAAAAAAAGGATGGAAGAAACACTGTATGTAGGCCTTCTCGTCTACTGATGTTGAGACGGTTTGCTGATTTAAAAGCTGGGTTTAAAAAAAGTTTACTTCAAATGTTGTTTTATCCAGTTTGGTAAAATGATATAGAAATTCGCTGTCCATAAAATACGCCATTTACGATAGTGACGTCATTTATGGACGACCCCAAATGCACTAAAACAGTTCAAGATGTAGGCAGTTGTCTCTCTTTCTAGTATCGCAGTGTAATTATACGCATGTACTGTAACATGAAATAATGAGGAAATGAATGGAAAAAATACACGTACACGTAGTCTGTTGTTGTTGTTTTTTGGACTGGAGCAGGGCATAATCCGACAATCCATTACGCCCTGTCCATAACACACTTTCCATTAACCCCCCCCCCCCCGTCCATAACATACAGTCCATTACGCCCTGTCCATAACACACTTTCCATTAACACCCCCCCCCGTCCATAACACACTATACCCCCTGTCCATAACGCCGTTCATTAACCCCTGCATTTTACCCCCTCCCAAAAACAACAGAGTAGGGCATTACTGCCGAATACAAACAAACCTTGAACGTTTTTCGAACTTGAAACCTAATCTAAACAGTAAGTCAGAGGCGGATTGAGCTAGGGTTGGGTCCCTGTTTGAATATTTCAGGGTCCCTGCGACTATAAGTCACTAGAATCAGTGTAGCAGCTAGCCAATATTTGGGACGTCATTGATTGTCTTGTGTATTTATTACGACGTAATTGTATGGGGTGTGCGATTAACTTCTGACACGACACATCGTTTTTTAATAATTATGCTGATAATGAATTAGTATCTGGGGTGTTTTTAAAATATAGCATCAGTTGTCTCGTTTCCTTCCGTTGGGACCATCAAACTTTCCTTCAGCTTTCATTTCGCGACCGTTAGATGAAAAAATAGAATATCGTTTCTTATTAAAATTTTAATTTCATAAGCGCACGTCAATGGAAAAGCTCACTTATATATCTTACACATACTACGTTACTAAATCTGTAAGTAAAAATGTAATTACTGTGGTAACATGAAATCTCTTCATTCTGAACTGAAATCTGAAGCTACATTTGATATCGACCCGACTAGATGAAATAGAATTGATCTATTGATTAGTGTGCGGACTGTGTAGTTGTGGTGTTAACCGCCTGCGTTATTAAATATGCGAGTCAGGTGACCGCAAGAGATGAATGATGGACGTCCTACTTACTCGAGACATTATAAAAACTATTTTCGTGTTAGCAATCGCATGTTGCACAATATTTCACGCGAGGAACTATAATGTTACAGTTTAAAACAATAGCATACTGATTGTGTATGTGCGCGCACTCTCGTGTTTGCTGGAGAATCATTGCCATTCTAAATTAGATCGTTCGATCACCACACAAAAAGTAGGCCTACAAAAGAAAACATGGATTTCAACTACAATATTCTCACAAGTAATGAATCGATACATTTCTTATTTTTAAAGCAATAAAGACGTAACTTTATCTGTGTTATCATGTTAAAAAACATACTGAGCATATCGATTAGCACATTTTTATAAGTGATTTCTGTTGAATTAGTAATCTACATGGTTAATTAATTTAAGATGACTCTTGTATCTTTATGAAATGAAGGGAGACGTCTCACAAGCAGAGTTTCTTCCATTCATCTCTTCGGGGGTGGGGGGGGGGGGGGGGGAGGGGGGGGGGTCTGCCCCCCCCCCTCAAAGAAAGTCTACCGCTCCCCCCCCCCCCGACAAATGTTGACCCCCCCCCCCCGAAAATGTCAAAAGCCCCCCCCCCCCCCTCCCGGAGAAAAAAGTCTGGAAGAAACACTGCTCGCAAAACATCAAGTTAGACTCTCTTATAAAAAGGGATAATAAACTTACAAGTCTGTGATGACAACAAAGTCTACAAAATAATAGAAGATATTCAATATTTGTTCAATAAAGTAAAACATAAAATTATAGTGGTCGCCGAATTTTATCGTCCAGCCTCTGAAACTTGCATGGGATACACTGTATCGCTCCAATCGTGTCCTTCCCTCTTCATAACCTCCAGGTTCTAGTGCCCTAATAGGAGGGGATATGGATAAACTTAGTCCAAGCTTAATCCGCCTCAATTTGTTATATTTATAAATGCACACTGTTGAGACTTGTAATCTTTGTCTTCAAGTATTACAGTTGCTGGCTTTCAGTTCGGCCATCTGATCCTCGCCTTTCTGATCAGCGCCATATTTCTATTCATCCTTTACTGGCTGTGGACATGTCCATGCAGGTAAGTCAAGCTTTCTAACAGGTAGGGTCCAGGTTGCTAGCAGGTAGGTCCAGTTTGCTAGCAGGTAAGTCCAGGTTGCTAGCAGGTAGGTCCAGGTTGCTAGCAGGTAGGTTTAGTTTGCTAGCAGGTAAGTCGAGCTTTCTAACAGGTAGGTCCAGTTTGCTAGCAGGTAGGTCCAGGTTGCTAGCAGGTAGGTCCAGGTTGCTAGCAGGTAGGTCCAGGTTGCTAGCAGGTAGGTCCAGGTTGCTAGCAGGTAGGTCCAGGTTGCTAGCAGGTAGGTCCATGTTGCTAGCAGGTAGGTCCAGGTTGCTAGCAGGTAGGTTTAGTTTGCTAGCAGGTAAGTCCAGTTTGCTAGCAGGTAAGTCCAGTTTGCTAGCAGGTAAGTCCAGTTTGCTAGCAGGTAAGTCCAGTTTGCTAGCAGGTAAGTCCAGTTTGCAAGCAGGTGAGTCCAGTTTGCTAGCAGTTACGTCTAGATTTAGGACAGGATAGTCCAGTTTTAGGTCGTCGGTACAAAAAAAAAAACCTCAATTAATGTAACAAATCACTAGCGATAGCTGACAAATAATTCGGTGTTTCTGACAGTGACTAAAGATTTTGTTTAAAACGTGAGTTGACTAAAATGAACTGAAATATGTGATTGTTCTTGTATTCCAGGGAGGAAGAAGAGCCAAAGAGCCACAGGACCATCCTGCCAGCACAGGCTGTCAAGCCTCTGTACGCCCTGGAGCTGGAGCCAGGCATTGTTGTCTTACAGAGTGAGGATGGTGAGTTCTTCAGGTGAGTTTGTCTTATAGAGGACGGTCAGGTGAGTTTGTCTTATAGAGGACGGTCAGGTGAGTTTGTCTTATAGAGGACGGTCAGGTGAGTTTGTCTTATAGAGGACGGTCAGGTGAGTTTGTCTTATAGAGGACGGTCAGGTGAGTTTGTCTTATAGAGGACGGTCAGGTGAGTTTGTTTTATAGAGGACGGTCAGGTGAGTTTGTCTCATAGTGGACTGTCAGGTGAGTTTGTCTTATAGAGGACGGTCAGGTGAGTTTGTCTTATAGAGGACGGTCAGGTGAGTTTGTCTTATAGAGGACGGTCAGGTGAGTTTGTCTTATAGAGGACGGTCAGGTGAGTTTGTCTGATAGACGGTCAGGTGAGTTTGTTTTATAGAGGACGGTCAGGTAAGTTTGTCTTATAGAGGACGGTCAGGTGAGTTTGTCTTATAGAGGACGGTCAGGTGAGTTTGTCTTATAGAGGACGGTCAGGTGAGTTTGTCTTATAGAGGACGGTCAGGTGAGTTTGTCTTATAGAGGACGGTCAGGTGAGTTTGTCTTATAGAGGACGGTCAGGTGAGTTTGTCTTATAGAGGACGGTCAGGTGAGTTTGTCTTATAGAGGACGGTCAGGTGAGTTTGTCTTATAGAGGACGGTCAGGTGAGTTTGTCTTATAGAGGACGGTCAGGTGAGTTTGTCTTATAGAGGACTGTCAGGTGAGTTCTTCAGGTGAGTTTGTTTTATAGAGGACGGTCAGGTGAGTTTGTCTTATAGAGGACTGTCAGGTGAGTTTGTCTTATAGAGGACTGTCAGGTGAGTTCTTCAGGTGAGTTGGTCTTATAGAGGACGGTGATTTAAAAGTCAGCTGTAGATGACTTGTGTCTTATGGTCAGCTATAGGCATCATGTTTCTAAAGGTCAATAGTAGAAGCTGTGTGTTTTAAAGTCATCTTTAGAAATTGTATCTTAATGGAACCTTAGATTACGAGTCTTACGATTTAGTATTGATACGAACTTCAGTAATATAAGCACGTGTCGTGAGATTATCGGTATGAAAAGTTCGACTTAAATTCAATGATTAATTCATACGGATAAATACAATGCCTGCCATCCATTTCGCTGCTAACTGTAATAAAGTCATTGAACCACTTTACTTGACTAAAAAGTTTACCTTGTTTTCAAAGATTTATTAGCACCATAGTTGCTCAACAAAAGTTGCTTCTATGTCACAATTTACACACCTTTTTTCCGTTACCAAAGTCACCATTTACACACCTTTTTTCCGTTACTCATGTCACCATTTACACACCTTTTTTCCGTTACCCATGTCACCATTTACACACCTTTTTTCCGTTACCCATGTCACCATTTACACACCTTTTTTCCGTTACCCATGTCACCATTTACACACCTTTTTCCGTTACCCATGTCACCATTTACACACCTTTTTCCGTTACCCATGTCACCATTTACACACCTTTTTTTTCCGTAACCCACCAACACAACAGGATACTCAGGGAGTACGACTCGGCCGACAGAACCGGAAACGGATGCAAGGCTCCGGAACTTCCTAGCTGCTCCTCGGAAAACCGATACATCCCATCCTACACGCATGCGCATTACCAGACCCAGCCGAGTGGGGTCCCTGCCTACACGCCCTACCAGGCACAACCCAGCGCCCCCCTGCTCTCTGACCATGACCCTGGTCACCAAGGTCCGTTCAAAGATGGCGCAGGTTGGGCTCCTATTCGGATCTCCACTCCACGCTACTGATGGATGAACTGGTGGTTTGATTTGATTTTTATTTTATTTTGACTTTACATGGGGAAAATTTTTACACATTTTATTTTGTTTTGACATGTTTTAAAAACTTTATATGGGGAAAATTTCTACACATTTTATTTTGTTTTGACATGTTTTAAAAACTTTATATGGGGAAAACTTTCACACATTTTATTTTTCATATCATTGGTATATAGATGTACTCGACTTGATATTTAAGGGTTTTAAAATAAGCTATTATTTTATAGATTTATTTAATACTTTAGCGGTTAAAAATAAACTTCTGTTTTATAGCGCTATTTAATATTTAGTGGTTTCACAAAAAAACTTTGTTATACGGTTGATATAAGGTTTAATAATAAATTATTTGACACTAAGTATTGTATGTTTGAAAAGTTTATTTTCCTCTGTATTTTCAACTATTTGTTTTGTTTAAACATAAATCAACAAGATGGCTGCTGAATCGTAGCAGGAGACACATCGCAAACCTAAGATGTTACTCTCTACCCTAAGGGGGGACGCTACATTTTCATGAAACCGATTTTTAAAAAATTGAAACGTGTGATATAATATTAGGCCTATATTATAATAAATATGGAAACGTGTGTTTTGTAGCAGCTGATATTTTGTTTAAAATGTGTGGTGTGATAACATGGGTGTTAACACGATGTTCACTGTTGGATTATCTCCCTTGACACACTTTTATAAAACTGCAGGGCCTTTCATCGGCTTATTGGGAACACAACCACTGTGTTAGTTTTATTTTGAATGTATAACGGGTTTTGCTTGATAACCATGGAAATCAAACAGCAGAAGCAAATGTGAAGCTCGCTATCCTATGCTGGGTATCCAATAGAGCTGTCTTTCTCCAGAAATGATCTGAGCTAGTCTTTTTTTTTTTTTACACTGAAATGGCTTTTAAATTAAATGTGAATTAATGATCTAAAAATCAGGAATAGTGCGAAACAATTTTTTTGGACCATCTTTTTCTACGCCTAGAGTGCACAAAAACATACCCTGTGTTTTATAGAGCAATTGACTTTTGGTTCATTTGGACACTAGAGATGAAAATATGGTACACTTCTGGATTATCTGTTAAACATTGTGTCGTTGTTTTTTGTTTTAGTGTTGTTCTTTAGTGCAGTAGTGCTATGTTGTGTTGTAGTGTTTTTGTGTTATAGTGTTGTTCTTTAGTGCAGTAGTGTTGTGGTGTAGTGTTGTGGTGTAGTGTTGTGGTGTAGTGTTGTGGTGTAGTGTTGTGGTGTAGTGTTGTGGTGTAGTGTTGTGGTGTAGTGTTGTGGTGTAGTGTTGTGGTGTAGTGTTGTGGTGTAGTGTTGTGGTGTAGTGTTGTGGTGTAGTGTTGTGGTGTAGTGTTGTGGTGTAGTGTTGTGGTGTAGTGTTGTGGTGTAGTGTTGTGGTGTAGTGTTGTTGTATATTGTTTTGTTGTTATATTTTGTTGTGTTGTGTTGCCGTGTTGCTTTGTTTTGTTATTGTGTTGTTTGACGCCCGCCCTACACTTTAGAAACAGGAAAGACGTCATGCATTTGTTTAGCGTATATCCTTGGTATACCGGATTGTGAAGCGTACGGCGACTTTCCGACCCCACCCATGACCGCAGGGGTCGGGGTTTTAATACAGTTGCCAGCGACCCCATCAGTGTACTTTAAAGTGGGTACAAACTGGCCTGCTGTGTGTGCACTCACGGCATAGGGTGATACAGGTATACGGGGACTGGTGAGCTGTTTGGGTGAGATTTTCACACTAGTTGCATGCGGTACGGCTGGTGACGATGTGACGCAGGGTTTGCTTGTGTCATCTTGTATTAGGTTGGCTTCAGACGGGGTTACCCTGGGTATTGGAATACATAGATCTAGATGTATTATGTATGTATATACTATAATATACAGCATATAGGGGGGCCCTATATATATATATATATATATATATATATATATATATATATATATATAACTATATATATATATATATATATATATATATATATATATATATGTATCTATATTTATAAATGATCTGCTCTGTAAAGGTATAAAATTTAACATTAAAACTATTGACGGAAACTGTTATGCCATGCCCCATATGACCAACCGTATGTTCTTGAGCCGTGACTTGAAGTACCATACTGATAGAGAAATCCCCATAATCAGGAGGACACCCATAGCACATCCAACGATCGTCCAGATTACATCCTTGTTCTCTGACTCCGATTGCTGGAGATTATAAGGCAGCACAATTTTCAATTCATATCAGCGTCAAATACAGTGTATCTAGGCCTATACAGTAATACAGTTTGTCGCGTTGCCTATGTTGGAAGAGGGGGGGGGGGTGGAGGGGGTAGAAGATCACAAAAAAAAATTAACACTAACACAACAGGCAAAAATTTTAGAACCACCACCCTATCCCCAACATACATGCAGTACTTGGGGGGGGGGGGGTAATTAAGTCACATAACTAGGATATGGTAAGATACATTTTGGTGAGCTTTGCCTTTGATACATCTTTATATCAAACATATTGTGCTGATATACTTAACTCGTTAGCTTTTTTTAAATAACAAAAGAACAACAAAACCATCGCAATAGTAGGCCTACTTGACGAATGGTCAATTTACTTTTTTTTTTAAATTGAAAAGAAAATTATCTTTTAACGAGGTTAATTTGTGGCTTTGTTTATTGCCAGTCAGATAAACTTACTTGAGAGCTTGGGGGTTGAGTAGTTTGGAGGCGAGTGTGAGTTTGTGGGTTTGATAACTCTGTATTTGTTGGGTGAGTTTGTGCGGTTGTCGAACTTGAGCTTCTGATGACTGTACTTAATGCTGTGATCGTGGAGAGTGGTAGCTGTGTTGAACTTGCTATTGGCCTTGATGTTAAAGTTGAAGCTGATCTGGCTGTTGATGTTGCGCTTGTTGAAATTGATGTTGATCTCGCTGTTGATGTTGCGCTTGTTAAAATTGATGCTGATCTCGCTGTTGATGTTGCGCTTGTTAAAATTGATGTTGATCTCGCTGTTGATGTTGCGCTTGTTAAAATTGATGTTGATTCTGGTGTTGTTGTTAGACTGAGCTCACAAAATTCACCTTTGGGTATATAATTTAAAATTAACAACAACAAATCTCTGTGAACACTGAGAAATCGAGTTCGACACGCTAAGTTTTATAAAACGACTAACATTTCGGAGTCGTTTAAAAAGTTGGTAAACAATCTCTGTATGAGCCGAGGAAGCGGGAGATAGCTTTTATGTTACCTGGAGTGAGTGTAATGAAGGAGTAAAACACTTTGTAAGTAACGTGTGATGAGAAATATAATTATCTAAGTGTTAAGATACAAATTTACAATATTACCTGTTACAGGTATTGCTGGACACAATTACCTGTCACAGGTATATATAGATATATACCTGTGACAGGTATGTGAAGACAGTTACTTGTGACATGTATATCCAGACACAGTTACCTGTGACAGGTATATCTAGACAGTTACCTGTGACAGGTATGTGTAGACACATTTACCTGTGACAGGTATATCTAGACAGTTACCTGTGACAGGTATATCTAGACACATTTACCTGTGACAGGTATATTTAGACACAGTTACCTGTAACAGGTATATCTAGACATAGTTACCTGTGACAGGTATATCTAGACATAGTTACCTGTGACAGGTATATCTAGACATAGTTACCTGTGACAGGTATATCTAAATACAGTTACCTGTGACAGGTATATCTAGATACAGTTACCTGTGACAGGTATATCTAGACACATTTACCTGTGAAATCTGCCGGACACAGACAGGTGTAGTTGTTGAGGTTGTTGTTACAGGTGGCGCCGTTGATGCAGGCATGACCAGGGCAGTGGTCAGTCTGTACATCACACCCCTTACCCTCCCACCCTGAAACAAGGTAACACGACAAGCAGGTCAAACAGTTCGCTGATCTCAGGAATAAAAGACATTTTAACAGAGACTATCACAGGTTGAAGAGTTAAGAAAAGAAACATCACAGTATACTTATTTGAATGTTTTATAAAAAAAGTTTTTCAGCGAAAAAGTACAGTATCGCAGTCGGCTCAAAGGCCTAGCTTCTGCATATTGGCCACACAAGACAGAACCCGGGGAGTACCCTCTCATATCCGTGTCTCATAGAACATCAATAGGTACAGCGTCCTGCTCTCAGAAAACACAGCTTGCTCTAAGCCAACCAGACAAGTCGCATTGACTGTCAAAATGACTGTCTCTGTAGCTGTCATATTGACAGTCTTATCGACTGTCTTATCGACTGCCTCGGTGACTATTATCACTTTCTAAATGACTATCTTATCGACTGTGTAATCGAGTGTCTTAGTGAATTTAAAATGAAAATCTATACTTTATTCTCAAGCACTTTGTCATGTAAACACCAAACGTATAATAACCTGTGGAGCAGGTCTTGGTGCCGTTAGGTAAACAAGTGTATTGGCTGGTTGACGTGCAGCATTCTGAGCAGGACGGACCGAAGTAGTACTTCTCACACTGGGATACTACCTGCAGTCCTAGTCTAGAGAAACAACAGCACTTTGTCTACATTAGAGGATCAACAGCATTTTGTCTACATTAGAGAAACAACAAACTGCGCTGTTGGTGTGTAGAACAGGAAGTCTAGTGAGTGAGTACATACTGTGCTGTTGGTTTGTAGAAGTCTAGTGAGTGAGTACATACTGAGCTGTTGGTGTGTAGAAGTCTAGTGAGTGAGTACATACTGAGCTGTTGGTGTGTAGAACAGGAAGTCTAGTGAGTGAGTACATACTGAGCTGTTGGTGTGTAGAACAGGAAGTCTAGTGAGTGAGTACATACTGAGCTGTTGGTGTGTGGAAGTTTAGTGAGTGAGTACATACTGTGCTGTTGGTGTGTAGAACAGGAAGTCTAGTGAGTGAGTACATACTGAGCTTTTGGTGTGTGGAAGTCTAG
Source organism: Physella acuta (assembly GCF_028476545.2). Lineage (NCBI taxonomy): Eukaryota > Metazoa > Mollusca > Gastropoda > Physidae > Physella > Physella acuta. The sequence continues at coordinate 756,551 of NW_026731652.1, forward strand.
GGAGTGAGTACATACTGAGCTGTTGTTGTGTAGAACAGGAAGTCTAGTGAGTGAGTACATTGTGAGCTGTTGGTGTGTGGAAGTCTAGTGAGTGAGTACATACTGAGCTGTTGGTGTGTGGAAGTCTAGTGAGTGAGTACATACTGAGCTGTTGTTGTGTAGAACAGGAAGTCTAGTGAGTGAGTACATAGTGAGCTGTTGGTGTGTGGAAGTCTAGTGAGTGAGTACATACTGAGCTGTTGGTGTGTGGAAGTCTAGTGAGTGAGTACATACTGAGCTGTTGGTGTGTAGAACAGGAAGTCTAGTGAGTGAGTACATACTGAGCTGTTGGTGTGTAGAAGTCTAGTGAGTGAGTACATATTGAGCTGTTGGTGTGTAGAAGTCTAGTGAGTGAGTACATACTGAGCTGTTGGTGTGTAGAACAGGAAGTCTAGTGAGTGAGTACATACTGAGATGTTGGTGTGTAGAAGTCTAGTGAGTGAGTACATACTGTGCTGTTGGTGTGTAGAAGTCTAGTGAGTGAGTACATACTGAGCTATAGGTGTGTAGAAGTCTAATGAGTGAGTACATACTGAGCTGTTGGTGTGTAGAACAGGAAGTCTAGTGAGTGAGTACATACTGATTTGTTGGTGTGTAGAAGTCTAGTAAGTGAGTACATACTGAGCTGTTGGTGTGTGGAAGTCTAGTGAGTGAGTACATACTGAGCTGTAGGTGTGTAGAACAGGAAGTCTAGTGAGTGAGTACATACTGAGTTGTTGGTGTGTGGAAGTCTAGTGAGTGAGTACATACTGAGTTGTTGGTGTGTGGAAGTCTAGTGAGTGAGTACATACTGAGCTGTTGTTGTGTAGAAGTCTAGTGAGTGAGTACATACTGAGCTGTTGGTGTGTGGAAGTCTAGTGAGTGAGTACATACTGAGCTGTTTGTGTGTAGAACAGGAAGTCTAGTGAGTGAGTACATACTGAGCTGTTGGTGTGTAGAAGTCTAGTGAGTGAGTACATACTGAGCTGTTGGTGTGTAGAAAACTAGTGAGTGAGTACATACTGAGCTGTTGGTGTGTGAAAGTCTAGTGAGTGAGTACATACTGTGCTGTTGGTATGTAGAACAGGAAGTCTAGTGAGTGAGTACATACTGAGCTGTTGGTGTGTGGAAGTCTAGTGAGTGAGTACATACTGAGCTGTTGGTGTGTGGAACAGGAAGTCTAGTGAGTGAGTACATACTGTGCTGTTGGTGTGTAGAAGTCTAGTGAGTGAGTACATACTGAGCTGTTGGTGTGTAGAACAGGAAGTCTAGTGAGTGAGTACATACTGAGCTGTTGGTGTGTAGAACAGGAAGTCTAGTGAGTGAGTACATACTGAGCTGTTGGTGTGTAGAAGTCTAGTGAGTGAGTACATACTGAGCTGTTGGTGTGTAGAAGTCTAGTGAGTGAGTACATACTGAGCAGTTGGTGTGTAGAAGTCTAGTGAGTGAGTACATACTGAGCTGTTGGTGTGTAGAACAGGAAGTCTAGTGAGTGAGTACATACTGAGCTGTTGGTGTGTAGAACAGGAAGTCTAGTGAGTGAGTACATACTGAGCTGTAGGTGTGTAGAAGTCTAGTGAGTGAGTACATACTGAGCTGTTGGTGTGTAGAACCGGAAGTCTAGTGAGTGAGTACATACTGATTTGTTGGTGTGTAGAAGTCTAGTGAGTGAGTACATACTGAGCTGTTGGTGTGTGGAAGTCTAGTGAGTGAGTACATACTGAGCTGTAGGTGTGTAGAACAGGAAGTCTAGTGAGTGAGTACATACTGAGTTGTTGGTGTGTGGAAGTCTAGTGAGTGAGTACATACTGAGTTGTTGGTGTGTAGAACAGGAAGTCTAGTGAGTGAGTACATACTGAGCTGTTGGTGTGTAGAAGTCTAGTGAGTGAGTACATACTGAGCTGTTGGTGTGTAGAAGTCTAGTGAGTGAGTACATACTGAGCTGTTGGTGTGTAGAAGTCTAGTGAGTGAGTACATACTGAGCTGTTGGTGTGTAGAACAGGAAGTCTAGTGAGTGAGTACATACTGAGCTGTTGGTGTGTAGAACAGGAAGTCTAGTGAGTGAGTACATACTGAGCTTTTGGTGTGTGGAAGTCTAGGGAGTGAGTACATACTGAGCTGTTGTTGTGTAGAACAGGAAGTCTAGTGAGTGAGTACATACTGAGCTGTTGGTGTGTAGAACAGGAAGTCTAGTGAGTGAGTACATACTGAGCTGTTGGTGTATAGAAGTCTAGTGAGTGAGTACATACTGAGCTGTTGGTGTGTAGAAGTCTAGTGAGTGAGTACATACTGAGCTGTTGGTGTATAGAAGTCTAGTGAGTGAGTACATACTGAGCTGTTGGTGTGTAGAACAGGAAGTCTAGTGAGTAAGTACATACTGAGTTGTTGGTGTGTAGAAGTCTAGTGAGTGAGTACATACTGAGCTGTTGGTGTGTAGAAGTCTAGTGAGTGAGTACATACTGTGCTGTTGGTGTGTAGAACAGGAAGTCTAGTGAGTGAGTACATACTGAGCTGTTGGTGTGTAGAACAGGAAGTCTAGTGAGTGAGTACATACTGTGCTGTTGGTGTGTAGAACAGGAAGTCACGGTATCTCGCAGTGCTGATGCTGCTAAAGACCAGGTCTGTCCAGTTGACCTGGAATGTCCAGCTGGCGATGAGATCCGGTGGTCCGGTGTTGTCGTCATACACGTCCGCGGTAAAGTTGATGGCATCCTGGACAAAATGTTTCGGGGGGGGGGGGGAGGGTTTAGGGATACATTAATTACATCGTTATGAGGAGATTTAAGGTGTAGCCGGACGTTTTCCCGAAAGACACTAGCCCAAATGCGACAATGCCCGAATGGACAATTACCCTACCCCCTTACCCTAGCCAAACTACCCACATCACAAAATGGGACAGTATTGTGACCACCCTACCCCCCCCCCCCCCCCCTTACCCCATACCCTAGTTAAATTACTCACATCACTGAACGGAATCTTGTACACAACAAACGATGACGTCGTATTTCTATTCCCAATTTTTGAGCCCAGTTGAAAGGAATTGTTGTTAAACATGACAGCAGACAACAAGATGTCGGACGGAAACACGTCACACGGCCTAGGGAGGGGGAGAGTGGGGTGGTGTTTGAAATGTAAACAGGCATGTTAAAAATATGCTGTTAGAATATCTTTTCAACAAAGTTACAAAATAGCTCATGCATACAGTAAGATTTTCGTATATTTTTATTTTTGACAGTTTGATGTTGATCTGATACTTGAAGCGTGATGTATGCCAAGGTTTATATTTTTTACAACTGTCAAATGGTGGTTGCCTTAGCAACAACACTGTTAAGTTGTTTAAGTTTATTTTATCTGGCCCATAACACATGAAGTCATTAAAGAAGCTTATCACACAGCCAAAACAAAACAGCCTCAATTTTTTCGTCCCCCATAGTAATCGAGATTTCTGTCCTGTACTTATGTGTTAAAAAATATTAATTTTTTTAAGATTCCTAATTGAGCAGAAAATTAAAAAAAATAGATTGTCTAAAATAATTAAGCAAATAAGATGTTAAAATAATTGAGTAAAAAATATCATCACAAGATATTGTCTAAAACAATCGAACACAAAATCTCATGACAGGACGCCTAAACTATCAAAATATTATAACAAAATGACTGAAATATCAAAATCTCATAACAAGATGACAAGACGTCTAAAAGAACAAAATCTCATAGCAAGATGTCTAAAATAACAAAATCCCATAACAAAATGTCTAAAAGAACAAAATCCCATGACAAGATGTTTAAAATACATGAGCAGTCTCACCTGTCTCTGGCCCGTGTCCCACAGATTTTAAACACCGTGTCACATAAGTTAGCCGGACACACGGATGTACTAGGGTCATCACAACACCTGCCGTTGGCCAATTTACCATCAGAGTTGGTGAAGTTGAGAATCTGGATGCCGATTATCGTATTATCATGGAGCAGGCAGTCGCCACAAACCATCTAGAGTAGAAAACAATCGACGATGTAAAAGTGTAATAAGCGAACAAATGAAATGACATCAAACAATACTTTATGTGTTTATTCAAAGAACGTTATGTAATGATTTTCAACATTAGACTTTGAAAAATGTATTATTAACGTAAAAATATCTGTAAGATTTTAACAAATGTATCACGTACAGGTAATTTTGCTGTTATAAACAACAGAACAGAAATTAGCTGTATCATTTTGTCTGACATGTAAAGTAAAACGTATGGTTTATCTTGACGGTTCTTTAACTCAAACCACAGCTGCTATCAGCTGTGTTTATAAACACATTTAAAGCTAAGAATGGCTGGATCTAGGCCATTGTGCGGCTGTCAAAACAATAAGGGCCAACATTCTATGGTCCAATAATATCTTGTTCCACTTTCTATGGTCCAACTTTCTATGGTTCAAACCTTTATAATCCTATAATCTTTGGTCCAATCATCCCTTCTTCTACTTTCTATGGTCCAGTTTCCTATGGTCCAATTTTTGAGGCTCCCGTTTTTTATGGTCCAATTATTATTTGTTGTATTAATCTATTGTATCAATATAATATCTTGTTATAATAAACAAACTATGTTTAGACGGTTGGAGCTCTAGTACTGTAAACTCTCTTCAGTATCCAACAGTGCGGATGTTGAAAGTGTGACAGTGAAATATTAAGCCTGAATTTAAAGATTAGCGAAAAGGTAAGCCTGAATTTAAAGATTAGCGAAAAGGTAAGTCTGAATTTAAGCATTAGTGAAAAGGTAAGCCTGAATGTAAGGATTAGTGAAAAGGTAAGAATGAATTTAAGGATTAGTGAAAAGGTAAGACTGAAGTTAAGGATTAGCGAAAAGGTAAGGCTTAGTTCGACTCATATCTTCAACTACTGCAATAGTCTCTGGTCTGGTTCAAGGGGCTGGAGGGTGGCCAAGTTGTTCCAATGTCCCACATGTGGTTAATTGGTGAGCGTCACTGGGCTGTTCTAATGTCATGCCACACGTGGATAATTAACTTAAGAGCCACATGTGGCGGTAGTTTTTCTAATCCTGTGGGTTGTGGTTTGTCGTCTTGACGGGCGATTAACTATCACACTACCCGCGAGTTGACAGGTTAAGGGTTGTGATTAGTTCACGACTACAGCCTCAATCTGATACAAGAACCTCCCCGCGTGAATATCTAGGTCGTTGGGTAGACAAGTGGAACTCTTTGAGTCGGATTAAAGTGATTAAAGCAAAAGTCATCGCATGCAAATATTTCGGTTGTTGGACTAAACTAGAATCTTTTAGAATCGTACTTTACGAGGCAACATGGGACGGAGTAGAATGGTAGACTGCTAACCAGAAAGTCTTGAGTTCGAATTCGAGTTCAGTGTACGATGAATGTCCCTGAGTCCACCCAGCTCTGATGGGTACCTGACTCACTTTAGGGAAAGTAAAGGCGTCTGGGCATAGTACAGACCACACTATCCTTTCATATGTTGAGGTCACACAAACATGTGAATTCTACTTCACCTGTCAAATGGACCGTCTGGTTTGATTAGGAGCTTTACTCATTAAGGAGGCACCACACAAATACCACGGTTGTTAGACTAAGGTAGAATCTTCTAGAACCGTGCTTTAGGAGTCCCCACAGAAATACCTCAGTTGGTAGATTGACGCGATAGTTGAAGTGTTGCAGACTAAAACACAAGTCGGCCAATTAATAAACATAAGCACCACTCAAATAAAAAAAATTGGCAGACACAATGACAACTACAGAAAAAATTAATCACGAATCTTCAGTCAACTTTAAAAGTATAATTTATCCAAAGTACTGAATCTTCAGTCAACTTTAAAAGTATAATTTATCCAAAGTACTGAATCTTCAGTCAACTTTAAAATATAATTTATCCAAAGTACTGAATCTTCAGTCAACTTTAAAATAGAATTTATCCAAAGTACTGAATCTTCAGTCAACATTAAAATATAATTTATCCAAAGTACTGAAGTTTGGTACGCGTGTTTGTATGCAGGTGTTCAGGTGCGAATTTAGACGTAATATAGCACTAAGCTATATTTGAAATCGTGCCCTTTATAAGTTAGAATATTATACGTCAGTGCCTAATATTTGCTGTTGTTAAAAATAGTTTTCCGACAAAAGGTTTCTTTATAACTCTAGATGCAAGAAAAGTCATACCAAAGCTATTGTTTTTTCAGCTCATAGATTAATCCGGCACTGTATGTGTTTGTATGTGTATGTAAATCCGACAATGTATGTGTGTGTATGTGTATTTAAATCTGGCACTGTGTGTATGTGAGTGTGTGTGTAAAATTTTGAAGCTAATATAAATTAGATTAGACCCTCGTATGCTTTTGTAAAGAGCCATACAGTTTACACGTTTCTGTTTATAACATTTAAAGGTCCGCGTTTATATCTGTGATACAATTTGTTGATATAATCCAACAAAACCTACGTTCCGCTAATTTCCTGTTAGCAGATTCCTTTCACCGCTGAAGGTAAAATATTTACTGCTCGACTAGTACAACTGAACTTGATGAATCTCAATCAATCTTCACCATAAAGAATTATTTTAAAAATTTGAAACAAGTTTTTTAATAAATGATATTTAGAAAATATTTTCTAATGTCATTTATAAGTGTGCGCGGTATCGATACCGCCCTAGGATTAACGCTTAAAGCTGTGGAATTCACACAGCATCGAATCTAAATGGGGCGTTATCTCCTGCTATTGAAGGGAGGTCACACACGAGTGGCAATTAATAGCGTATCTCCCCGCCCTCCCTGATAGCCTCGCCAAATGGTTGAAATAAAACGAATCCTATCCACTTTAAAAGTTTAATTCATTCTTTTTTTAACTACTGTGACATGAATTGTTCCCCTTCGGTATATTTCAATGGGTTTTTTTCCCTTGATCATTCACCGAATTATTTTTTCCCATTATAATACAACGAGTACCTCACTATTCTGCTTCAAACTTTTAAAAAAGTTTAAGTGCGATTTGAAAAATTCTGAAACTGCAAAGTTATTATTTGTGATGTTATTCTTTTTTTTTTCTTTTGAGTTCAATCACCATTTCAGTCAACGTACTGTTCAACTAATTTTATTATCAAGTTATTTAATTGATAACTTTATTTAATCTGTTTTTCACGGGTGCAGTGTTTGAACCCTTTACAATAAAATTGCAAACAAGTTTAGCATCTAAAGCCCAAGCCACTATCATAATTTTTTGTGTATCTAATGTACTATACGAGTGCAAAGCTGTCGTAATTAAATAATTATAAAAAATTCAAACGTTTTTTTTAATTTAATAACAGTAACCTGACTCCAATTCGTTTTCTGGTTTTTCTTTGTAACTGACTTCTCCGCAGTGAGCCGTGAATTGAATTAGGCTACTAAATATGGTTGATTTATTTCTCACCATGCTACTGCGAGAATAGATCGTATGACTTGGTCGGTTGATTGGAAGGACATAATACCCGACTGTACCACTTCATGTGGTTGAATCGGCGCACTGTACCACTTCATGTGGCTGAGATGGCGCACACACACACGGCTGAAAGGCTGGAAAACAATCGCTAGAAGCTGGCAGAGCATGGCCTGATGTCTAGGCCCCAGTCACAGGTACCAGGCCGATTGTTTCTTCGCAAACAATCAAAACAGCATATCCGGTTGCTCATTTCAACGCTGCCGCGCAAGCTTACTGCGCACGCTTCCCGCGCACGCTCAGTCAACAAGAAATGGCCGGCGCGAGGCTGTGTCTCCACGCTTGAGTGAACCGAACTTGTTACTCGAAGTGACTGTACACGCTGACATCTTTACCCGCCCCCCATTTGCACTGGGCGGGGCGGGGGAGGGGGGAGGTTAATCGGAAAGGGGGCGTGGAAAAACAAGGTTATTCTTTGTTGTATTTTTAAAACAAATTAGAAATAACTAGAAATAACTGTTTGCCTTTTAAAAAGGGGACAGCCAGGATCTTAACTACGGGTTGTGGGGGAGTCATGGGTTGTGGGGGAGTCACTTCTGCGTGAAACGTGTTAATTAAGTCCCCTTCACGCTCGTGCAGTGCCGGTGGGTGCCTGTCTCAGTGCAGATATAGGCAACTCACCGACGGCGTTAGATAAGTGGTTCACGTGCACACAAACCAGCAGGTAGCAACCGCCCCACTCGAGGTCAGTGATCACAACGTTTTAAAGAAAACAAAACCTAATGGTGACCTATTTATTGTATTCACTTACACGTAAAATATATCTTCAGCTATAAAGACCTGCATTTAAGCAGACGTGATTATCGCTTTTTCCAATAACTAGCATATATATATATATATATATATATATATATATATATATATATATAAAATTATAGTTTCATATATATATATGTGCGTGTGTGTGTTTTGTGTGTGTGCTACCTGCAATATATGAAAATCCCAGGCATGGTATAAAATATCAGCGTTGTTATATACTTTTGCCAAGCATTACATAAATGTTTAGGCATTGTAAAGAATGACAAGAACTGCTCAGGCAAAGTGTGAAATGTCCAGATTGGGAAAGTCTTTAGTAACAAACAGCCAAACAATTAAAGAAAAAAATACAAAATGAACATCAGGATATCTTTACTGGGAGAGCACAGGAATAAGAAGTATTATCACTTACTGTATGTTGTTGTATGTTATTTTGGTATTGCACTTAATTTTCTTTCTAGCGCTAACACTAACCCACACCCTAACCCCAAAGCTAACATTAACCCACACCTTAACCCTAAACCTAACCCTAGGAAAGATAGCGGAATGTTCTGCCGAGCAGTGTATATTCTACACACTGCCTGTGTGCTACTAGGTGTTGAATAGAATGATTAGGAAGTGGATGAAATATGATATAGATATGATGTATTGCATACTTTAACGACCTATTTCCGACCTAGGTATTCTATAGAATGCTGGTTTTTACACATTGACGGAAACATATATTTAGACAGACAGACAGACAGACAGACACACACACACACATACAAACACACACAAACAGTGTGTCTGAATGTACTAAAATTGACAAGGGCAATGTTTAACACTACATGCACTTACATAGTAAATTGTCCATCACAGTCGTCCCTCTTCCAGTCCTCCCCCTACCTTTCCAGTCCCCCAACTCCCAGTCCCCCACCACCCCTCCCAGTCCCCCACATTCCTCCTACCCCTCCCAGTTCCCCACATCCCTCCCACCCCTCCCAGTCCTTCACCTTCCCCCAGCCCCCCACCCCACCTCCTCTCCCAGCCCCCCATCTCCCCTCCCAGTCCCGAAGCTGTATCGGTCTGTTGATTCCCCCACTCGTCTCCGCCCCTGTGATTTTGTCCATCTGCCTGGAGATCGTACGGCTGGTCCGTTTGGTTACAACCTCCAACCAACAAAGACGTCATTAGTTAATACACGGACAAAGACGTCATTAGTTAATACATCGACAAAGACGTCATTAGTTAATACATCGACAAAGACGTCATTAGTTAATACACGGACAAAGACGTCCATTAGTTAGCTGCCACAGTTTTATGAGCAAGGTATAACAGGATCACTGGTGACCTCATGGTGACGTCATTGGTGACGTCATTGGTGACCTACTTTCGTGCAACACCAACGGCAGCATTGGTGATACCACACCAAACCAACCGGCAAATCATCATTTTAAACCAGCGGTAGCTCTAAAAAATCATTTTAACTTTCTTATCTGTACACGAAGGCTTTATTGACGATATTAGGGGACATAAGCCTACAATTTTCTATAGGCCTAAATAAAACTAATAATGAGCTCAAGATGAATGGATATCTTATTCCATGCAAAATATAAAGTTTAGTACACATGAATAAAGAAATGTTTTTTTTCGAAATACCTTTTTTTTTCGAAGATTTAAGGCATTTAATATGCCCTAGTTATTTTATTATGTACACTAAATATTTTAAACTGGCAAACTAAATAATTTAAACAAAAATGTATTTAAAAATATGAAGCAAATCAAATCTTTCGAAGACCAGCAGTAAAAAATAGATAAACTGGGTAGGCAATGGAATTTATTTAAATCGTATTTGTTACACTTGACATTTTAAAACTATTTTTTTTAAAAAGGGGCTTAACTCATAGCCGTACTAAATAAATTCAATTTTCCTAGTTATCGGTCCTGTAATGGCTTTCTAGCAATAAAGTTTTGAATGCGATTATGTTTTTAAATTTAGTGATCTTCTGCGGCTGAAGAGGTATAGGTTGTCATAGCAACGTTATTTAAAAACTGGAAGGTGGTTTTTAACGATTTAAAAATTATAAATAAAAATGTAAAAAAGAACACATTATTCACAAAAAAAATAATTAAATATGACTATCGGAGTCGATGTTAGTCATTTTCATTCAGAAATTTGAAATCTGAAACTTAATTACCTGGTAATGTTAAATGTTCCTTTTAGAAATAGGCTCAATAAACGTGCAGTTGCTCATGTTTTTGTCTGTTTAACAATGATCAAACCCAAAAATTATTCCTGATTTAATTGATATAACTCTAATTAAGCCATTTAATGCGACATAATATGTTTCTGTGCACACGAGGAACCGACAGCTGATATTTCTGGGAGTTTGCGTTGAATGGTCAGGCTCAAGATTGTTTTGTTTCTCGAGACAAAACACGGCCGTTTGTTTGGTACATGAGCAGCAGGAATCAGCAGGCTACCTTCGTACTGTCTTCTTTTTGTCCGTCCTGTCACAACACGTTTTTTGTATGTTAGACCGTCTCCTGAGATTCAAAATCTGGCTTTTTATTTTCCTTGACTGCACATACAGAAAGCAGTTCTACAGAACCTGCAGCGATTAATCTCAAATATCAAATCGCATTCAAACAATCCCAATCTCCCCTTCACACCCTACTACATCCATAATACTTGGGTTTTTTTAATAAAAAAAAATGCAGCACTTTTAAAGGTTTATGTAAAAAAAAAATAATTCTTTGTCTAATTATAAACCATCTGCCCCCTCATGAGCAAGGTTCAAGTTTTTAAAAATCTCTGTAATAGTGAGCAGGTCATAGGGTGGGAGGGTGGAGGTTGCAATGATGGGGGGTAGGGCATACTGTTTTATCATTATTTAACGTGTGCTTCTGCAGCAGACTTGAATGCTGGCATTAAAATGGTTAACCCAGGATAATTCAGGCATGCATTGAGCAGTTATGTCAATTCTATGAACTCACCTTTAAAGGTTCCTTTCCTTGTTTTATTTTTTTCTAAAGTTTTAATTTAATTTCTTTATGTTGTCGGTTGAAAAAAAAAACTTCTAGCGTCAGAATGGAGGCGAGCGTTAAGAGGCTGGGGTCACAAGGATGAGAGGACTGAACGTAGGAGTTTATTGCATCTTGCTGCAGCTGATGACTAGGCCACGTTGGAACATTCGCGAAATGCGTTTTCTTTTCTCTGGCATCTATTTCGCGCCTTCTGCTGCACGTGGGGGTGGGGGGCGAGGAACAGAAGAACATTCTCGACCCACACACTAAAACACAAGCCGCTTTAGGTTTTGATTAACTCAATACAACACTCAACTCAATGGACGAAAACAGGTGATGGTGTTCTGTAGGGGTCCAGCCCCTTGGCTGAAAGCTACAGTCGTCTGCTTTAATGGTACGCTCGTCTGGCTTTATGGTACAGTCGTCTGTCATGAGAAAGAAAGAAGTCTGAACAAGGCCTGCAAGATTTGTTGTGATCACGGTTAAACATGGTAGTGTCTTGAAAAGATTGCTCTCAGACAAAGCAGTATTGGAGCCCAGGATCGATGTTTGTTTGCACAGAACTGGGGGAAATTTTTACTTGATACATTTCAAATATGGCAGCTGATTACCCACACGCATGCACAAAACAAGCCCAACACCCACAGGCATACCCATTAAGGCGTTTCTTTAAGTATATCTTAAAACTCAAGAATGACAAATTTCTGAGCCAAATCAGAGTAAAGAATATTTAAAGAAATTTTAAGAGAAATTTTTAGAGAAATTTTAAGAGAAATTTTAAGGGAAATTTTAAGAAAAAAATTAATAAAAAATTCTCTTGAATGTGGTTGAATTTTAAATAAACGGCGCGAATTAACTCATAAAATACAGTGTTTATCTACAATAATATCAAAGCGAAATGCCAGTATTTAAAATAAATAAAAGATCTTGGAGATTTGGACATGCAGCTTCAAGTGTGCAAATGTTTTCTAACTTCTCTCATCAGATAGCCCTTGATGAATTGAACAACCATTTTGATAAAAATGTTCATTTTGATGAAATAGAAGACCATTTCGATGAAAACGATTAAAGAAATGTTTAATGAAACAAAAGACCAGCTAAATGGATACAATGACCGATTGTGTGGACTAGATGATGTTTCCTAGTGTTCTGATTTGAAAAAAAAAATAAAATAAAAAAAAAATTATCAGATGTTGGTACAAGTAAAGACTTATTGAACCAAGGATTTTGTCTGGAAGGATTTTTTTAAAAGAAATAGCTCAACGTGAGACGAATCGTAAGAATGCTGAGTTAGCAAAATTATGAGTCTAGATGTCAACAGTCGTCATGTTGTTTAGTTTTACGGGGTTGTAGCATTGTTTTTATTTTCAATAACAGTTTTAACAGCTAATAGATTGACATTCAGTCATTTCACTAACAATTTTAACAGCAAATAGATTGACATTCAGTCATTTCACTTACAATTTTAACAGCAAATAGATTGACATTCAGTCATTTCACTTACAATTTTAACAGCAAATAGATTGTTATTCAGTCATTTCACTAACAATTTTAACAGCAAATAGATTGACATTCAGTTGTTTTGAAATGTCAGTGGAAAAGAAAAATTTCAAAACAAACCTCTCTATTAGAAGTTGGCCGAAGTTGATATAAAAGTTTTGACCTCAAGTAAACGACACTTCACAATCAATTAAATTCATTTATATATATATATATATATATATATATATATATATATATATATATATATATATATATATATATATATATATATATTAGCTAGGCCAATATATATATATATATAGACCTATAATTTTAAAACGACTAACATTACTTTTATTGGCTGAAAATATTTTAAAACTTTTACATGGGTTAAAATCAGTGGCGTAGCGAGGTAGGGTGTCACCCGGTGCGGCACCTAATGGTGTCCCCCCCCACCCACCCCCGTAAGAAAAAAAATATATCCATATATATATATATGTATATATATATATATATATATATATATATATATATATATATATATATATATATATTCCATATACACTTGTAAGTATGTGTATACGTATGTGTATATTATTCAAATATTTTTTCCTGCTGGTTGTATTTTTTTATACCCCCCCCCCCACCCTCATACATGGATTAACACAAAGCTTATTACGATTCTCAACCAAACCGTTTTCCTCAGGCATATATAATGCAACGTTTAGTTGATGCAACTCTCTCTTCCCCCCCCCTCTTGTCACCCCACGGTGATTGTTTTAAACTGTGCTCAGATAATACTAACGATTTGTATCCATATTCGGTTATAAATTCAGCTGGATTTTGCACTTTCTCTTTATCATTACCATGTGTCAGAATTTGTCCACTTTGCTCTTAAAAGACTATTTAATTCACTCGAATTAATCATTTAATTAAGTGGAATTATCATTTTTCTGTATATATATATATATATATATATATATATATATATATATATATATATATATATATATATATATATTGCATTTTTTGCCTTGGTGTAACCCCCCTAAATGGTGTCACCCAGTGCGGTCCGCACCCCCCGCCCCCCCCCCCCCCCCCTTCGCTACGCCTCTGGTTAAAATATAGAGTTCGTCTATACTATTCGAATATTCGAATATCATATTTTTGCGATACCAATGGTTCGATTCTTTGTTTAAAAACTACCGCAAATCTTTTTTTTTAATACTGTATTTACTTGTATAATTACCAACAGTCGTATTGATGCTATATTTTTGCTAGTATCGCTACAAAAACTGTATCCCTAACATTGATCCTAGTACTAACCAGCAGTCTTGACTTCATTCTTGAATCGGCGATACCCCTGGAATTCTCGATACGATACCGTTTAGGCCCAACTCTAAAAAAAAAAAAGAAAAGAAACACGTTTTCCAAAACTTTGATTTGATACTTTACAACTCTCACAAAAAAAACAGTTTAATATTTTATTTTGAAACACAAAAAAGAAGCTTTTTAAAAAATCCCAGGGCGCTTGCCGAAAAAATGTTTACACGAGATAAATTAAATCGGAAATTCCCCATTGTAAACGGATTTTTCCAATTTGTTTTTTTTTTAAAGCGGGAATCAAACCAAACAAAATAAAAAAAATAAACTAATTTCGTTTTAGTAATGTACCTTATACAATTTTTAAAGACTAATTAAAATTGCATTATGATGCAATCAGCAGCAATTTCTTGCGCGTATTTGCCTACAGCTTTGTGCGTCGTCATCACCACTCGACCGAGTTCAGGCTGCGTCAGTATTTGACACATGAATGCTCACTTCTGGAGGGGACCTACGCCCAACAATTGCGCCCCTCCCCTCCTGGGGCAAGCCTCCCCCCCACCCACACAAAAAATGTGTTAGTGAAACGTTAATTGCACTTACGTCAGCACACCCAGTGTCGTCTGCCATTGTTGATGGGTTCCGTCAGCTGTTGGGCCAGGAGCTGGGGTCGTTATCTAGCCGCGAGCTGGGGAGAATAGAAAGATTCTCCCGATATTGTCCTGGGCTAACCAGAGCTGAAGACGGGGCGGACAAGATGCAACGCGTCCCGGGGGTGTGGGGGGTGACAAATTAATGGGGGTGTGGAGGGCAGATTAATGGGGTGTAGAGATGAAAGTAAATTTTTGCCGGCGTCACGGTAAGGTCGCGTGCTGCAGCACAGACACTTTAAAATTTTAAAAAATCTAATTAATCATTAACGATGCCCTTAAGAACACGGCTGAGTAACACTTGCTATATTTTTAATGCATTTTTAATCTATGTATATAATTCTCTTCTTGGAGACGCTAGAAAACAAGCTGTAAGCGCGCTCCCTACCACCCCACCCCTACATGGTCTGGTGAGCTGTGGTTCACGCTAAATGTTAACAATCATAGAGCCGGGTTTAGTGACGGCTATTAGGGGCAGATAATTTAGTTTGAAACGATTTTAAACTTAGGGGAGGTAACTAAGAGGAGGCTGCTTTCACGCAGGGGGGGGGGGAGGTAGGGTAGGCGTTGGGGTTGGGGGAAAGGAGGGTGGTGGTAGTGACGTCCTCAGTGTTTCTTCCAGACTTTTTTCTCCGGGGGGAGGGGAACTGGAAATTTTCGGGGGGGGGTGGACTTTCTTCGGGGGGCGGACACTGTTAAAAGTATATATTTTCTATATAAATTATATAAGTTTCATGTCGTTCGGGGGGGGGGGGGGGCTGGTAGAATTTTTTCGGGGGGGGGGGGGGGGGGGGGGGGAGATGCCTGGAAGAAACTCTGATCGTCCTTAACGACCTACTGATAGTGTTTTAAAGCAAATATTTTCAGTGACAGCATTGGTACTGTCGAATTCACAAATTATGAATTACTGAAAAGTAGAAAATAAAACAACTAAATATCGGCGTACGATACGCCACGGGTCGTCTCGTAGTATTTAAAATTCATAAACAATACAATGAAAAGTGTATTTTTTAAAGTTAGCACTAAGTATAAATAGGAATCAAAGGAAGTAGTTAATGAATTTTTTTTTTTGCTTAGGAAAAAATAATCCCTTCATTACCCCCCCCCCCCCCCCTTTCCCCTTCTTCCCTCTCACCCCCATCAAATATATTTTATGAATTAATTATTTCTAATTAGAAGTAAATCTATAATCCTTACCTTATCCTATTTGTCAACTGAGGCAGGACTACGGGGTTGAAACTGTTTTAAAACTAAGGATGACGATGTATAGTCAATTGATTTCCAACGTCATTTTAAACAGTGTCTGTAGTTACAGCGTAATTTTTGTGATGGCTGTCTTTACTTATTTAGAACTGTGTATTTGTAGTTCTATGGGATGTAAATGAATTTTTTACCCAAAAAACCACGTTTGACCGAATGTCGATTCTACGAAATCCTTTACCAGAAAGTCATACGAACAAAAAAATAATATAATTTATTCTTTTTTAATTAATTAATCTCCCTGAAATTGATTATATGTTTTTGTAACAAATACCCAGCTAAAAATAAAACAACAACACATGACATGTTTCTTAGCTTGGTTAAAATAACTCTTATAAGTATTAGCAGAAAATTCTTTAATGCCATCAAATGCAAAACGGAAATTGATATGGTAGCCTATATAATGTGGTTATAATTCTTTCCACATTTGAAATAATGTGTCTGTATACACCTCTTTCTACCTCCTTGCCAGTGGCGTAGCGAGGTCGGGTGTCACCCGGTGCGGCACTTAATGGTGTCACCCCCCAGAGGCATAGAGACCCTTCCCAGGGACAAACTTTCAAACTTTCGATTTGCACCCCTCCCCTCAAGTTTTCGATTTGCACCCCCCCTCAAACTTTCGATTTGCACCCCCCCCCCCCCCCGTCGAGTTTTTCTCTATATATTTTGCTATTTTTTGCCTTGGTGTCACCCCCCTAAATGGTTTCACCCGGTGCGGTCCGCACCCCCCCCCCCCCCCGCCCCCCCCCCTCGCTACGCCCCTGCTCCTTGCCTCAGTCAAATGTCTCAATTTTCTTGCTACCTCCTTGCCTCGCTCTCTATCAACTTTGAAACATTTTGTTTTAAAAAGTCCATCGTTGTGTCTGTCTATCTTTTACGAATGTCGCCTATGCCCAGAACAATATGTCGCCTACGCCCAGGACAATATGTTGCCTACGCCAAAAACAAAATATCGCAAACATTGCGTTGATTTGAGTAATTTGAGGGATTCTATTTGTGTTATATCTCACTATTGTTATTGTGAATATTCGTATGTGTTGGTTGCCGTCATTATTTTTGTTCACAGTCTGGTTCCATCATCTGGGTTTTACAAGGGGACCTTGTGAGACACCTGGTAAGACAAGTGCATTGATGGATATTTTATTAGTGAGGATGAGGTTTGGGGAGGGGGAGAAGAGGAATGGAGGCAATGAGAAGGGGGGGGTAAACGCTAGAGGGTAGAAGTTGTTGAGAATGATATAGATAATCTGGGGAGAAGAGGGAGGGGGAGAGGGGCGGGGGGGGGGGGGGGGTGAGCAATTTATGGTGCTGATTTGGTGCAAGTAAAAGATGATTGCGTGGTGGGGAGCATTAGGAAGGTGGAGGTGGAGTGGGGGGTGGGGGAATTATGGAAATCGAAGGTGGGTGGGGGAATAATGGAGATTGAAGGTGGGGTGGGGGAATTATGGAAATTGAAGGTTGAGTGGGGGAATTATGGAAATTGAAGGTGGGGTGGAGAATTATGGAAATTGAAGGTGGGTGGGGGAATTATGGAAATCTAAGGTGGGTGGGGGAATTATGGAAATCTAAGGTGGGTGGGGGAATTATGGAAATCTAAGGTGGGTGGGGGAATTATGGAAATTGAAGGTGGGTGGGGGAATAATGGAGATTGAAGGTGGGTGGGGGAATAATGGAGATTGAAGGTGGGTGGGGGAATTATGGAAATCTAAGGTGGGTGGGGGAATTATGGAAATTGAAGGTGGGTGGGGGAATAATGGAGATTGAAGGTGGGTGGGGGAATAATGGAGATTGAAGGTGGGGTGGGGGAATTATGGAAATTGAAGGTGGGTGGGGGAATAATGGAGATTGAAGGTGGGGTGGGGGAATTATGGAAATTGAAGGTTGAGTGGGGGAATTATGGAAATTGAAGGTGGGGTGGAGAATTATGGAAATTGAAGGTGGGTGGGGGAATTATGGAAATCTAAGGTGGGTGGGGGAATTATGGAAATTGAAGGTGGGGTGGGGGAATTAATGAAATTGAAGGTGGAGTGGGGGAATTGTGGAAATTGAAGGTGGGGGTGTGGGGATTGTAGAAGTTGAAGGTGGGGGTGTGGGGATTGTAGAAGTTGAAGGTGTGGTGGGGGGGGGGATTGTGAAAGTTGAAAGTGGGGTAGGGGATTTGCGGAAGTTGAAGGTGGGGGTGGGGGGATTGCGGAAGTTAAAGTTGGGGTCAGGGATGCATAAATGAAAACACGTTTTACAAAGGAGCTCGCTGAAGAGTTGTCGAATCGAAAAAAATTAAACATGATGATTGGAACAAGCTAATTGTCTTATCATGGAGTTGAAACTCGCAATAAATCATTAGGGCTGAAGTTTCATCATTCCGTTAAAACATTACTACTAGAACTAGGCAAAGAGACACGCTTTCATTTAACTTGCTTCCTTGTCCAGTCTGTATATTTGTCGTCATAGATCGAAACGCACTAGCAAAATTTCGGGCACTTCTCACTAACAGATTCGTTTCAAAGTTGGCACGCGGGTCTCTTCCTAAATATTAGTAAAGGTATCCAAAAGATAATAAAGTGACCCACGTTTTTCTTGATAGTTATTCAAATAGTAGTGTATTTTTAAATATTTAAAGAAAATCATTTATTTACTCCTTTTTAGTGCATTAGTACAAAAATGCTTTATATTTTAAAAAAAAATATACATTTTTTTTTACGTCACAGTTTAAGAAACTAATCCCTTAAAAGAATTATTGCTAAACATTATGGTAAGTTTTTTTTTTTAAATTTAAAATGCATTATATGTAACAAAAAATTTTTTCCAACTCCCTCACCCCCCCCCCTTTCTCGATCCACCTACATTCATGATAAGTCGACACAATTGTCAGAGAAACTGGACGCCATATTTTATAGCCCTTTGCCCCCCCCCCTCACTCACGTCACACACTGCAGGATTGAGCAATTATGCTGAAGATGAGTTGAGACATGTCTATGATATGCTACGTCTAGTGAACACTAATCATTTGGTTGATGTGGATAACTTTTTTTTTCATTTTTGTGTGGCAATTTTATTTGTTTGTAGATCAATGCTGTGGGTTGACATTCATCAAGAAAAATATTCGTCCCTTAGTGCGGGCTTACCCCAAAAGTTCCCTAACTGTTTATTAGTTAGAAGTATTGCGCTGACATAAAAAGTTGTATGCTGACATTTTTAAATGTCAGCTAAAATACCGGGATCTCAACAGTGAGCAGTTTCGAGTCCCATATTAATCTTAACCTCAATCTTAACCTCAATCTTAACCTCAATCTTAACCTCAATCTTAACCTCAATCTTAACCTCAATCTTAACCTCAATTCTAACCTCAATCTTAACCTCAATCTTAACCTCAATCGTAACCTCCATCGTAGCCTAAATCTTAACCTCAATCTTAACCTCAATCTTAACCTCAATCTTAACCTCAATTCTAACCTCAATCTTAACCTCAATCTTAACCTCAATCGTAACCTCCATCGTAGCCTAAATCTTAACCTCAATCTTAACCTCAATCTTAACCTCAATCTTAACCTTAATCTTAATCTTAACCTCAATCTTAACCTCAATCTTAACCTCAATCTTAACCTCAATAGGTCGTATCGATTTTTTCCCCATTACCATCAACACCTGGCTGCACTAAGTCAAGCGTGACGAGAGACTTAAAGTGAAACAAATGGTGTAGAGGGTAGGAAACTTAAGGGGCAACATCCACACGCTCCTGGGATATGGATTCATGGAATGCTGAAGTGTGGATAACGTGGATTGTGGATATTAATGGAACAGATGAGCAAATTAATCTTGTGTTGGTTTATTGTTCTAGGTGGGGGTGCTATGTGGGGGGGGGGCCTTAACGGATAATATGTAATGATGGGCCAAGGTTGGCACCAAATATTAATTACGTCCCAAAAAATTTGGATACAAGTGATCATTATGTAAATAAAATTTTAATTAAAAGAAAAAACTATGTTACGCAAGCCTAATTTGTGAAGAGGATTTAATTAAAAACGTGAATTAATGCACCCTTAATAAAATACGTGAATTAATGCACCCTTAATGAAGCGGCCGTGAAGAAGTTTAATTACAAATATATCGTTCAAATCTACGGCATCTTTTGTAGACCAGAATACAACAGCAACATTTGGCATGCGTCAAACGAAAGTCGAGTCTCTCGGAGAAAAATGTTATACCATCCATGGATGCATTGGTAAAATGAATTTATAATGTGGATACAAAAAATGACAAAAGAATATCGATGGTATTTTGATAAGAGGGGGAACTGGTTAAGATATATAATTTACATAATTAACGAGATTTCAAATGAGAGGAGAAACAGCTAATATAACTGTGTACTTGTGCGGATGATTTCTTTAAGCACACGTGGAGATTAGTCGACACATGTCTAAGAACAGGTTACCTGGATTAAAAGATGAATATTAATCAACCAGCATGGGTGTTAATGAATTGTGATTGCCTGTGTTGAATGTTAACGTTGTAAGTTGATCAATTTTGACCTCATAGAGCTGTGAAATAGTTCCTTTTGTGGCTTTGTTCGAGCTACGTATCAATGGTTTGTTGGGCACCCAGTCTTTGGGGCGCTTGCTCCCCGACAGCTTTCTTACAGGGCGGCGTGCCTTGTGCCCCACACGGCCGCCCCACCTGATGTCCGGGTCGCGCGACCGGCACGTGACAGGTAGCACCAGGTAAAAACGTCTCCAAAAAACGTGACGGACGCCGGGGCTGGCATGGAACACCCGGTGTGACGTCACTTGTACGGTCCCAGCATCACGCCCTGGAAACGTATTTGGGGTGAGCACCCAGGGATGCACTGAGCCCTCGCGTGCACTCAATTAGCTGCACCTTCTCCCTGGAATGAGTGCGAATATGCAAAGGGGAGGGGGGGGGGACCAATTACCATTGATATAGGCCTTGGCCCCCCTGAACCTCCGCGCCCCTCCACGTTATGTTGGTGAAATACGCGTGGCGCTGCTGTTCAGCCAGGTTTTAATGATGTAATATGCTTCACCTGCTGTCATAGGGGGGAGGGGGGATATGGGGAGGGCAAGCAGTATATAAAGCCACTAAATAATTCGTTAATAATTAATTGAAGCCAGCCTTGACATCAAGCGCCGGACCTCTCACACTGACGGCTGCCAAGGTCGCGGACTTTGAGTGTTGATGACGTTCTGAGCGGCCACCGCTACATCAACGTGTTCGTTTGCCGGACAGGAGCACCGTATTCTTTTTGTGTCTGATATTGTCCATTTCAATTATTTGAGTAAGTTGGGACATTTTTTTTTCAGTTGATCATTATGTTTAATTTAATTTAATTTAATTTTACTTATATGCTATAAATTTCAAGAAAACATAAAAAATAAAGATTGATTTTTATTGCGTTAATTTTTTTTTAAAATTATTCTTACAACCGTCAATGAGCCTAGAATAAAACATATAAGGCAAGATCACTGTTGCAATTTATCATAGTTAATTGATAATTCTTGAACGAATGCCTACCATGTCTACAGACTATTGCAAAGACTTGTAGAATAATTATCCTATTATGGTCAAGACACCAAATTCACTACTAGAAATACCGTTCAAAATGTAAACAACCTAATAATATTCTATTAATGTCTAGCATGAAGTTACTTGCGTGGATCCGAAGGTTTTATGTAATTTGAAATTTTTGAAACTCTAATTACGTAAATAGAAATAGAGTTTAGAAAAACAAAATTAACTCATAAGATTTAATTTCATTTTTTTTATTCTTCCGGTGCACATGTCTTTGAATTATGCTGTTTGTTTGTGTTTTTTTTTGTTTTATTTGTACACTTATATAATCTAAGATTAATTTTAGTTGTTTTTACTATTGACTTCATGAGATTATCAAGGCTTTAATCTGGTGCTTATTTGCAGATATTCTTTTACCCCTCTCGGCGATTGAACACAAGTCCGTGCTACCAGACCAAACTCTCCGGTAGTCCTGGTCACGTCTTACGTCACACCCACTGCCATGGACCTTGACCTTGCTCGTTAACAGAGTTGCAAAGTCCGAGGGCAGCTAGAATGCTAGGCAACTACAACGGCCTTGAAATCATTGACCTTACATCGCCCCAAGAGTCGGGGTGCTACAATGTTGACAGCAACTTTTGGGGTGATTTCTCGCAAATTGTCCGGTCTAGGGGCGACTATGGGACCAAATCAACGAGTCACCAACCCACTCGGGTTAAAGGTCAAGTCTACCCGCAGCAAGGAATGTCGCCGGATGTGACCTGTCTAGACAGCAAATTCCCAACCAATCATTGCTGCGGCAACTCGTCCTTGTCTGATTCGTGTGGGCTAATGATCTGGCCAGAGTGTGCCACGTCACACCAGGACAGGAAACAGTATCCTCAAGGTCATCTGACCTTAGAACACCCCCACTTGACATGCGCCAACACACTTTCGACCCACTCTAACATCTACCCCCACATTTCGCCACATCCTTTCCAGTTTTCGTCTCCCAAGGAAGAAAACAGTTCGTTTCTACTCGAGAGCAGCCCAGCGAAAAAAGAAATCAACTTCCAGTTTGACACGAACTACCTCCCCGCTTCCGGTGTCGAAGAGAAACCTGCATGTTGCCTAGGCGACGGCGGCAAGCCACTTCCGGCTCTAGATGTGAAGAAAAGACGACGATTAGCAGCCAACGCTAGGGAGAGAAAACGAATGCGGAGTTTGAACCGAGCCTTCGATCGTCTAAGGGAAGTAATCCCAACGAAGGGAGACGATGAGATATTTTCCAAGTACGACACGCTAAGAATGGCCCAGACTTACATTCAGGAGCTGAGAGAAATACTTAAGGCGAAGGGTCGGTGTAAAAAAAATTGAAAGCGAGGTAATTCTATACGACCAAGTTTGTTATAAGTGTTGATATTATGTAAAGATATTTTAAAAATGTATAATTCAAAGTTGATCTCAGATTCAGTCGAAACCCTTTTGCTCAAAACAACTAATGTGAATGTTTACTTTTATACTTTTTTCTATGTTTACTTTTGTGTCATTGTATATAAATCTACTACACTTTTTTGTTACCTATTTTTAACAAAAATAATTCGACAAATTTGGATTCTTCTATTTTTCAATTTTGTTATTATAATTTTTAAAAAATGGCAACATTATCTAAACCCCCATTCAGCAGTACAACGTATGAATTGTTAACTAGTGTTAAAAAGGGGAAGATAAAGTAGACCTCTATACTTTTTGGACCTTTAAAACCATCAGGTTATCCGTTCTGTGTCCACATCTATGCCCAGATCTTTGTTAAAATATTTGCCCAAAACTTTGTCTAGACGTTTCCCCCTAGACCTAGCTGGGTACCCATTAGAACTGAGTAGACTCGTGCACCCCCTACATCATCATACTAAGCCCATAATATTTTGCTAGCCGTTCTTGTTCAGGTTACTGCCATCGTTTCAAATCTACACAACTCACTAAAAGATGAGTGACTTCCCTTGAAACAATTAATTTACCAGCTTTCACAAGATTTTCTCACAATACATGAGCATCTCTTTACTTTTATAACAATGTTTTACATGTTATGCTTCCTTACGGTCATGTTTTAAATGAAGTATTTTTTTTTGCAATTTATTGCGCATGTTTGCCCTGGTGCTACCTTGTTTTTATACTGTTTGATTGTATGATGAACTGGTTGAATAAAATGCGCAAGTTTTTTTTAAAATTAGGTTTAGTTGTTTCATCAGTTGAAGAGTTGTGTCGTGTTATGTTGTGTTGCGGTTGTTGTGTTGCGTGTGGTTGTTGTGTTGTGGTTGCTTTGTTGTGGTTGTTATGTTGTGGTTGTTGTGTTGTGTTGTGGTTGTGTTGTGGTTGTTGTGTGTGTTGTTGCGGTTCTTGTGTTGCGTATGGTTGTTGTGTTGTGGTTGCTTTGTTGTGGTTGTTATGTTGTGGTTGTAGTGTTGTGGTTGTGGTTGTGGTTGTTGTGTTGTGGTTGTTGTAGTTGTTGTGTTGTGGTTGTTGTGTTGTGGTTTTGCACTGTGTAGTGTCATGTCGAGTTCTAATGTGTAATGTTGTGTCGTGTTATGTTGTGTTGTGGTTGTTGTATTATGGTTGTTGTGTTGTGGTTGTTGTATTGTGGTTGTTGTGTTGTGGTTGTTGCATTGTAGTTGTTGTGTTGTGGTTGTTAATTTGTGGTTGTGTAGTGTCATGTCGGGTTCTAATGTGTCATGTTGTGTCGTGTTATGTTGTGTTGTGTGTCGTGTTGCGCTGTGGCTAACTATATATAAATCCAGATTAAGTAAAATAAAAAACTTATTAATATAAAAGTCCCGAGTTCGAACGCCGGTCAGTCGAAGCTCGATAGCTGGAACAGCAAACCATCTAGGATAGAAAATTGCTGCTTTATTGTT
This sequence comes from Physella acuta, assembly GCF_028476545.2. NCBI lineage: Eukaryota > Metazoa > Mollusca > Gastropoda > Physidae > Physella > Physella acuta. Next base: position 780,951 of record NW_026731652.1, read on the forward strand.
TGTTCTTGGATGGACGGACAAAGCAGGAAAGTAGAGCAACGTCGTATAAAATATTACTACGTAGGTGTCATTTTTAATTGTGTTGGAGGGGGGGGGGGTCCCTTCCAGCATGAACGTAACACAGAGTACTTAGAACGTCTTGAAAAAAAAAGGATTGGCCGAAAATCTTGTACTTGTTTACTTATATGAATTTAACATTAAGTTTTTTTTAAAGCTATATGTTACTGCTCTGTAAAAGTACTAATAAAAAATTACTTCATCTCCTACCGTTTGGACATAGATAAATTAACGGCTGTTCTAAAACCCGAAACACAACGATAATGCCAAACTATTTTTTTTTAAATGCAGCTTAGAAATATGATACGGAGAACGATCAAAAAGGTGAGAAAAAAAAGTCTAATAAAAATAAAAGTGACGGAAATAAATCACTACCTGTACAATTGTAAGTCTCCACATAACGACGTCATGGTTGGGTGGTGCTAACACGAGGCGTCAGTCAGGTTTTAGACGTGAGGCGTTAGTCAGATTTAGACGTGAGGCGTCAGTAAGATTTTAGAAGAGAAGCGTCAGTCAGGTTTTAGACGTGAGGCGTCAGTCAGATTTAGACGTGAGGCGTCAGTAAGATTTTAGAAGAGAAGCGTCAGTCAGGTTTTAGACGTGGGGCGTCAGTCAGATTTAGACGTGAGGCGTCAGTAAGATTTTAGACGGCGTTCTAACGTTGTTGCAAAAATTATCAAGAACTTCATTTTTTCAATGTCATTTTTATACTTTCCCTGTATAAGTAGCGATTTAAACCACACATACATACACATCCACATTGCGACACCCCTGACACACATTCTTATCCACACAATTACATCCACACTTCATCACACACATCCATAAAGACATCGACATAAGGTTCTACACACACTTCCATACACTTCCACACGCACATCCACACACTTCCACACACACACAAACACACTCACACTTCCACACACACACGCACACACACACACGCACACACAAACGCTCACTCACTTCATCAAGTCGACGTCGTCGAAAATTAAACGACATGTTATTTTTTGTAACGAAAGACAAAATAATCTGGTCTTCACACACACACACACACACACACACACACACACACACACTCTCTCTCTCTCTCTCTCTCTCTCTCTCTCACACACATACGCACGCACCAACACACTCATACACACACGCACACACACACACACACACACACACACATCCCGTGGGTCACGCGACCTCAGCCACTTCTAAGAACCTCGTGATCTCAACATCAAACAGACCATGCAGAGACATACACACACACAAGTAGCAAGCAGGACTTCTCTTAAGCCGGGCGACCATTGGGCAGCCAGCCGCACACACAGCCCACTTGGGGGTTGGGGGGGGGGACGACAAGTGCCCAAAAGTAAACAGAAACTCCACCCACGGCGGCAGTCTTAAAAAAAACTGTGCACACACTTTCAGGAGCCGGAGTTCTAGAAGTTTCTTATACGGGTGCAACCTGGGCGCACGGCCGACGGGACAAAAGAGCTGTACGATTGTTGGCTCTGTGCAGTGATCGCTTTTGACTTGATTCAAGTCCGATCTAGCGTTTCCAAGTGCTGGAGTTTGGGGATTTGTTGCGTGTTATACTCAAATCATAATTACAGCCTTGTCATGTTCTGGCGAATTTCTAGTAGCGAAACGATATTTTTTTATTTTTATTTTTGTAATTGTTTCTTTTTCATTTTCTATATAAAAAAAATGAAAGAAAAAAATGCAACCGTTAGTTATTGTAGATGTTTTTTTTATACGGTTAATTATTTTTTGTCAAATAAAAGTCTTTATATTTGAACCTTCGTTTTTTTTTTTCTTCTTAATCCTTAAGGAGTATTTGGACATCGACGTTATATGTCAAGCAAAAAATAGAAAAGGCCTACACATAAAAATACGTTGCTGAGAATGAATAGACAGTTTGCTTAATTAAACAAGAAAACTAATTAGTTTTCTCAAATTGAAACAAAATTCTATAGTTAAAAGCGAGGGTCAGTAAAATTCCGTTCTACTTTCGTTTTTAAGTTTTTTAAGCCTATACTGTTGATTGTTTTAAAGATGTCTCCATAGTTTTTATCGAATCTTGATTTCGTGCCCAATTTAGGTCAGTTCTTGCCGTCCATCTTTCATTGTATCTTGGTCTAGCCATTGTGTCTATTATTAGCCATTGTGTCTTGTAATAGCCATTGTGTCTATTATTAGCCATTGTGTCTTTTATTAGCCATTGTGTCTTGTATTAGCCATTGTGTCTATTTTTAGCCATTGTGTCTCGTACTAGAACTATATTTTACCAGACAAACACTTAAGGACAAGAGCACTTGCGATCATAAAATGACATAACTAGTCCTCCCCCCCCCCACCCCAGCCCCGTTTTTTTGACAGAAGCATCCGGATGCGTGAGGCATGGTCTGCTACCTGGATGCACCTTACGAGGGTGACAAAATCCAGGTTCTGCCCCCCGGCCCTCGAGTGTTTTTACGGCCCTGTCTAATGTAAATAAAGGCAGAAATCGGAGTGGCCCCTCGGGCCAAACCATTTTCTACACCACTGCCCGCCTCACTTAAGACCACGTGATCGGATAATTAGCATGAATGCGGACAAATTGAACGCCTACAGCTTGACTTGCAGAGGTGTTGTTTTATTATTATAAAGTTAAACAAATATTTCTGTCACACGTTGTATGGATGAAACTTTTTATTTGTATATGCGGGAGAAAAAGAAATACGTTCGTTAAGTTAAAAAAAAATATCCGAAAATTAGCATAATACATTTTGTGTTTATTTATTATTGAAAGGTTTTTATTTTGTATTGCTAAATCACGCAGAGAACCAAACGCAAGCGAGATCAAGTTTCTTTTGTATTACCTCCCCTCGTCGCGGGGCGAAACAGGATCCTGGCAAGTTTTTGACAAGAATTACATCTTTTGTTGTTTGTGTGACGGCAATGCTGTTCCACGGCGTATGTCATCTGACATATGTCATGTGCTGGGTGTCGCCTGAAGCTAGAAACGCGACAGGAACCCGGATATACGATCCCGGCACCCTTTGCGATGTGCGATGATGGCAAAAGTTAAACCCTCTAGTCTTTTTCCGGAGAAATTTAGTGATTGTTATAAGAGCCAAGAGTCGTCTTGACGGGGCGTATTTTACAGCGTCGTATTTCCTCTTCAGTGAGCGGGCGGTATGCAGGTTCTAGTACACCGGCGTAGGCTGCTATAGGACCAGGGCATAAGGGTCTCAAACTGTTTCAAGCTGATCATATAAGCTGCCGAACGTGCAAGGAGTTGATACATTTAAGAATCTGAGATTCGCACGTGTAGATTAAAGATTGCATCCATTATGTATACCGCGACAAGGGCAGATGGTTTTTCTCAGTTTGTTGTAAAGGGTTGTATGGATAGGGGAAGGTGTAGAGTTGTGGTATAAAACAGTGTATTTGGTTTCTCCATTAACATATTATTAGTTGAATTATTAGTTGAATAAACATGTTGAACAAGGTAACACTTTAACACGGGGGTTTAATTTAAGACAATATCTTAGACTGCATGACAGTTACTATAAATAATTAAACAAGCGTTATTTACGTGACCCAGTTTTTAAATATATCACCGTCGTTTTGTAGTCACATATTGTGTTGTGGTTTGGGGTAGTGGGGGAGGGATGGCGTCTAGAAGATTAGTGTGGTGGTTCATGTACATTATATATAATGATGTGTGGCCCAGAGGTTGAGTCAAATATGATGTTAGCAAAATAAGGGGTGGGGGGGGGGAATAAAAACAGAATAAAAAATAAATCAAATTCTAGTTGAACTGGAATACTAAGCTACTAAAGCAAGTATTACTAAAGTAACAAGTTACTATAACTTGTAGTATCACTCTTTATTGTAACTTGTTATTGTTGCATATCACTCCATGACAGGATACAATAGAGTTATAATGAAAGATCAGGTTACTTTAAAAAGAGGGTAGACGCCAATTTGGTAAAAATGTTTTAAAGTAGGCCTATATTACAATAAGTGTGTCAAACATATTACAGCAATGTCATGAGCCACAAAATATCACGAGCCACAAAATTTCATGAGTTCCTAAATGTCTTAGGCTACAAAATGTCATGATTCACAAAATGTCATGAGCTACAAAATACCACGAATCACAAAATGTCATAAGCCATAAAATGCCATAGAACAAACACCTGGAACTAATTCTTTCCCCCCTTTCCCATTTAGCCGCTTCTCTAATTGTAATGAATTGCTATATTTACAAAACAACAGTATTTTAAAACACCGTTGCCAATCTCGACACTAGCCAACCCTTTTTGACAACCCTTTTTGTTCGACACTTGAACCTCTGACTTTTGTGTACAGTGACAATGCTACTACACTAACCACATCCCGCCCTAACTCTCTGCACCCCTCCCACACACCCACACACACCGCTCCCACAAACCCACACATCCCTCCCACACACCTTCAACACACCCTCCCACACACCGCTCCCAAACCCCTCCTATACACCTCTCAACACACCCACACACCCGTCCTACACCCCTCCTATACACCCCTCCTATACACCCCTCCTACACACCCACACACCCGTCCTACACCACTGCTATACACCCCCACACCCCCCTCCCACACCCCCCCTCCCACACCCCCCTCCCACACACCCCTCCGACACCCCTCTCACATCCCTCCCACACTCCTCTCACACCCCTCCCACACCCCTCCTATACACACCTCCCACACACCCGTCCTACACCACTCCTATATACCCCCACACCCCACACACCCCTCTCACACACCCCTCTCACACCCCTTCCACACACATACCTTCTACATGCTGTCTTATCCATCAATTAAACTTGGCACCTTTTTATGCAGTTGACATTTTATTATGCTATAAATTTCTTTTTATTTCCTACAAAAGTGCTTGAAGTAACGGAGCAGGACATAAAACCACCCTCACTTTCCTCTCCGCCTTTCTGCATCTAACCGACATTTAAGAAAAACTGTAAACGGAGCATTCATGCACAAAAAATGAACTAGTACACCTTGGATGCACATTGCGGGGTAGGTGTTGATGCAAGCTTCTTGCCATTCAAAGAACGATCATAATTAGGTTAAAGAAATTAGGCTAGAAAAATTGGGTTAGAATTTGTCCCGCTCTGATTAGCAAGTGCACAACAAGAAAGTGCCGGGGGAGTGCGGCCCCTTGAGTAAAGGGAAGCAACTTTGGTGGCAAAAATTCTTTATTTAACTAAATTTCAGGGACTCTAGACTAACAAATTAACCTTTTAGAACGGCTACAGTCGTATACAAAGAATCGTTACAATTTTCAGACCATTCACACGACGTAAAGAAATAGTGTGCGTTGTGTGTGTGTGGGGGGGGGGGGGGGTAGGGGGGGGGGAGGAGCTTATAATGCAGTAAAACTACACCAAAAATGGCGTTACATTTTGTTACCTTTTGATGTCTGTGATCTCCGCCTGGCATTGGTGTTCTGGGTTAATTATATTTTAATTATATTCACTTTAGTTTTTGATGTTGTAAGGTTAGTACGATAACACTTAATCTGGGCGAGTACTTCAAAAAATGCACGCCTTTGTTTATAACGGTCGTATCCCTCAAACACCCGACTTGAGCCACAAAGCTAGTCAAGAAGAATAAAAATTGCTCTGTGCTTTGGTAAAAAAAAAAAGTAGTTTTTAAAGTGGTTTGTAACAAAATAAATTTAGTACAAATTACGGCAATGTTTCTTTGTGGCTTGTTTGTAATAATGAAAGAGGGCGTTGTAGAGGATTGAGAGGGAAGGGGTAAATATTGTAGGTGTGTTGTATGTGTGAGAATGTGAGGGTATATGTGTGTTTATGAAAGAAGGTGTGAGGGCGTGTGTTATAGTTATATTGTGTGGGTGTCTACGAGGATTGGGTCTGAGTGAGGTTCTTTGTGAGGTGCGTATGTGGGTTATTTGTGTATGTGCATAATTGTGTAGGGTGTATGTGTTGGTATTTTTTTATGTGAGGTTTATGTATTTGTGTGTTCAGGTAGTGTTTTAGTGTGTTTGTGTTAGGTTTGTGTGTGATGGTATGGGCGCGTGTGGGTGTTTTGTCGGTTTGTAAAAGATGTGATGTGGTGTAGGTTGAAATAGTGTTGATGTGTATAATGTTGTGTGTGTATGTGTGATGTTTTTTTTATTTGTGTGATGTTTGTGTGTGTTTGTGCTGTTTTGTGTGAGTTTGTGTGAGGTTTGTGTGTGTTTGTGTGTGTTGGTGTAAGGTTTCTAAGTCACCAGAACATGGGTATAAAGGACAAGTTTTCTCCGTTGGTTTGTGTGGCTCCAGGCCTCACCTCAGTGTGGCTCCAGGCCTCAGTGTGGCTCCAGGCCTCACCTCAGTGTGGCTCCAGGCCTCACCTCAGTGTGGCTCCAGGCCTCAGTGTGGCTCCAGGCCTCAGTGTGGCTCCAGGCCTCAGTGTGGCTCCAGGTCTCACCTCAGTGTGGCTCCAGACCTCAGTGTGGCTCCAGGTCTCACCTCAGTGTGGTTCCAGGCCTCACCTCAGTGTGGCTCCAGGCCTCAGTGTGGCTCCAGGTCTCACCTCAGTGTGGCTCCAGGCCTCACCTCAGTGTGGCTCCAGACCTCAGTGTGGCTCCAGGTCTCACCTCAGTGTGGTTCCAGGCCTCACCTCAGTGTGGCTCCAGGCCTCACCTCAGTGTGGCTCCAGGCCCCAGTGTGGCTCCAGGCCTCACCTCAGTGTGGCTCCAGGCCTCAGTGTGGCTCCAGGCCTCAGTGTGGCTCCAGGTCTCACCTCAGTGTGGCTCCAGACCTCAGTGTGGCTCCAGGTCTCACCTCAGTGTGGTTCCAGGCCTCAGTGTGGCTCCAGGCCTCAGTGTGGCTCCAGGCCTCACCTCAGTGTGGCTCCAGACCTCAGTGTGGCTCCAGGTCTCACCTCAGTGTGGTTCCAGGCCTCACCTCAGTGTGGCTCCAGGCCTCAGTGTGGCTCCAGGCCTCAGTGTGGCTCCAGGTCTCACCTCAGTGTGGCTCCAGACCTCAGTGTGGCTCCAGGTCTCACCTCAGTGTGGTTCCAGGCCTCACCTCAGTGTGGCTCCAGGCCTCAGTGGCTCCAGGCCTCACCTCAGTGTGGCTCCAGGCCTCAGTGTGGCTCCAGGCCTCAGTGTGGCTCCAGGTCTCACCTCAGTGTGGCTCCAGGCCTCACCTCAGTGTGGCTCCAGACCTCAGTGTGGCTCCAGGTCTCACCTCAGTGTGGCTCCAGGCCTCAGTTTGGCTCCAGGCCTCACCTCAGTGTGGCTCCAGGCCTCACCTCAGTGTGGCTCCAGGCCTCAGTGTGGCTCCAGGCCTCAGTGTGGCTCCAGGCCTCAGTGTGGCTCCAGGCCTCACCTCAGTGTGGCTCCAGGCCTCAGTGTGGCTCCAGGCCTCAGTGTGGCTCCAGGCCTCACCTCAGTGTGGCTCTAGGCCTCAGTGTGGCTCCAGGCCTCACCTCAGTGTGGCTCCAGGCCTCAGTGTGGCTCCAGGCCTCAGTGTGGCTCCAGGCCTCAGTGTGGCTCCAGGCCTCACCTCAGTGTGGCTCCAGGCCTCACCTCAGTGTGGCTCCAGGCCTCAGTGTGGCTCCAGGCCTCACCTCAGTGTGGCTCCAGGCCTCAGTGTGGCTCCAGGCCTCAGTGTGGCTCCAGGCCTCAACTCAGTGTGGCTCCAGGCCTCAGTGTGGCTCTAGGCCTCCCCTCAGTGTGGCTCCAGGCCTCACCTCAGTGTGGCTCCAGGCCTCAGTGTGGCTCCAGGCCTCACCTCAGTGTGGCTCCAGGCCTCAGTGTGGCTCTAGGCCTCCCCTCAGTGTGGCTCCAGGCCTCCCCTCAGTGTGGCTCCAGGCCTCAGTTTGGCTCCAGGCCTCAGTGTGGCTCCAGGCCTCACCTCAGTGTGGCTCCAGGCCTCACCTCAGTGTGGCTCCAGGCCTCAGAGTGGCTCCAGGCCTCACCTCAGTGTGGCTCCAGGCCTCACCTCAGTGTGGCTCCAGGCCTCACCTCAGTGTGGCTCCAGGCCTCAGCGTGGCTCCAGGCCTCACCTCAGTGTGGCTCCAGGCCTCACCCCAGTGTGGCTCCAGGCCTCACCTCAGTGTGGCTCCAGGCCTCAGTGTGGCTCCAGGCCTCAGTGTGGCTCCAGGCCTCACCTCAGTGTGGCTCCAGGCCTCACCTCAGTGTGGCTCCAGGCCTCAGTGTGGCTCCAGGCCTCACCTCAGTGTGGCTCCAGGCCTCACCTCAGTGTGGCTCCAGGCCTCAGTGTGGCTCCAGGCCTCACCCCAGTGTGGCTCCAGGCCTCACCTCAGTGTGGCTCCAGGCCTCAGTGTGGCTCCAGGCCTCAGTGTGGCTCCAGGCCTCACCTCAGTGTGGCTCCAGGCCTCAGTGTGGCTCCAGGCCTCAGTGTGGCTCCAGGCCTCAGTGTGGCTCCAGGCCTCACCTCAGTGTGGCTCCAGGCCTCACCTCAGTGTGGCTCCAGGCCTCACCTCAGTGTGGCTCCAGACCTCAGTGTGGCTCCAGGCCTCACCTCAGTGTGGCTCCAGGCCTCACCTCAGTGTGGCTCCAGACCTCAGTGTGGCTCCAGGCCTCACCTCAGTGTGGCTCCAGGCCTCACCTCAGTGTGGCTCCAGACCTCAGTGTGGCTCCAGGCCTCAGTGTGGCTCCAGGCCTCACCCCAGTGTGGCTCCAGGCCTCACCTCAGTGTGGCTCCAGGCCTCAGTGTGGCTCCAGGCCTCAGTGTGGCTCCAGGCCTCACCTCAGTGTGGCTCCAGGCCTCAGTGTGGCTCCAGGCCTCAGTGTGGCTCCAGGCCTCACCTCAGTGTGGCTCCAGGCCTCAGTGTGGCTCCAGGCCTCACCTCAGTGTGGCTCCAGGCCTCAGTGTGGCTCCAGGCCTCAGTGTGGCTCCAGGCCTCACCTCAGTGTGGCTCCAGGCCTCAGTGTGGCTCCAGGCCTCACCTCAGTGTGGCTCCACACCTCAGTGTGGCTCCAGGCCTCACCTCAGTGTGGCTCCAGGCCTCACCTCAGTGTGGCTCCAGGCCTCACCTCAGTGTGGCTCCAGGCCTCAGTGTGGCTCCAGACCTCACCTCAGTGTGGCTCCAGGCCTCAGTGTGGCTCCCCTTTCAGTTTCTTTATAATGTCCCTTCGATTGCTGGTTCGAATCCACGAGCTGCCTGACCTCCGCTCTACGACACGCCCACCACTGGTACAGGGGATGAACTAATGTGACACACGCCAGCACCAACAGGAAGATGTTTACCTGCAACAGTCACGTGACCGGTCATTGCGTCATGTTGATATCAACTAGCAAAGAAAGTTTAGTTTAGTTTGATTTAAATAATGTTGTGTTTAATCTGTCCCATAGACCGTTTGGTCCGAAATTAAACTTTAATAGTAACATTAGTAAAAGCGTATTTATCACTTTCAACTAAAATGTACATATTTGCGAGAAATGCGAAGCCCCCCCCCCCCCCCCCGAAAAAAAATTTACCGCCCCCGCCCCCCGGAAGAAAGTCTACCGCCCCCCCCCCCCCCCCCTCCCGGAGAAAAAAGTCTGGAAGAAACACTGCCTAAAACGTTTTATAACCAGACAAATATTAACACACATTGTATTATCGGATTATTTCAAGTTAAATACGTGCAATTTTAAATGTTTTCTTTAAAAGAAAATAGTGCTTTTTTCGGCGATCGATAAAGAAAATACACATTGTTCGTGTACATCCTCTCAATCTTTCGAGGAAATAAGCACAGTGTTCATTTCCACGACAGAATGTCAATGGGTATTAGCAACTTACGTATTTCCTCTTCAGTACGACGAAATAGTCTGCAGAAAATTAAAAAAAACATTTCTACCTAAAATGTAGATCTATACGTCAAAAAAACCTTATTTCATTAATCGCGTTTAAATTTATGATATTTCTACTAAAAAAAAAAAATCATTAGTATTATTCTCTTAGACTATCTCTAGCCCTAGTCACAGCCCTCGCCCGAGCCCTCCTAATTTATTCAAGGGAATTAATTTAAATAAAAATAAAAGAACAACAAAATGTTGAGTTGCTTCCCTTAACTTTATTTTTCTATCTATCTATCTATCTATCTAATCCGTCGAAGCCGTCGAAGCCGTCGATCTATACTAGCGTACCCCTCCCCCGCGCGTTGCCGCGGGAATAGAAGAAAGTCCGACGGATTATATAAGAAGGGTTTTTATCTATGCGTTAAAGTTCCCCTTTCAAACCTACCGGTCTATAGGGCAAGTGAAGTAGAGTTCACTTCTTTCTGTGACCTCGGCAAATGAAGAGATAGTGTGGTCAGCACTAAGCCCAGCTGCCTTTACTTTCCCTAACGTGAGTTAGGTACCCATCAGGGTTGGATTGGAAGATATACTGACTTGAACCCGGATTCGAACTCAAGACTTACGAGTTAGCAGTCCAGCTCTCTACCGCTAGACCACTCCGCCCCAATCTATGCGTTACGAATCCTATATTTTTTAGACGCATGACCTTGTTTTCTTAAAGTGAGTTATTTAAATGTAAACAATACCTGCGCTTGGATCATAAGTATTGGGACACGGGTTTATCTACACTACAGCCTTAAAACCTTGAGTGTACTTTAATCACTCACCGAAATAATATGGTAGAACACACTTCGGTAACCGACCATGTGTCAGGGACGTAGAAAGTCGCTTTTAGGAGCCCCCCTCACCCCCCCCCCCCCACCGATAACAATACCGCATAGGCGTCGGTTACGGTCCCTGGCTCCTTAAAACTAACAGGCACCATCGTGCCAAATAGTATCCTCTTAACAATGATGCAGATTGCGTCATTTGCCAAAGTGGCACAAATGAACAGGATTTTTTCTTAAACACGTAAAAAAATATTTGACGTGTTTTGAACATCAGTGTGACTGATGCAATATGTTAGCGTTACTAATGGTCTATTATTAGATGCTCGATCTCAATTTCTGATTGGATTGTCTAAAAATAGACGTTAATTGCATCATTTGCAAAATGACGAAACTGTTTGAATTTTTTTACAAAAAGAAACATCCCAGTTAATAATCTAACCTTGGTTAATTTTTCTGATTATTAAAATAACACGCCATAGCGCTCACGGGAAATACCAGGGCGCCAAATCGTATCCTGCCGGGGTGGGGGGGGTGGGGCGCCCATTCAAAATTAAATCATCCCCCCACCACCCATTGATGGTTGATGGACAAGTTACATCTTCGCATAGTATTTTTTTAAAAACTAAATTAAATGCACCCAGAAATAATAAACTTCACTAACTTTGTATTATGGGAAGCTGTAGAGCTATTTTGGGGGTGGTCTCCACACAAATCTGAGTAAATGCACTAATCTTTAAAACATGGGTTCCCAAACTGGGGGTCGCGACCCCCAAGGGGGTTGCAACGGGTTTCTGGGGGGGGGGGGGGTCGCGAACTGGTAGACTAAACGCTAGCAATAAAAAAAAATATTTAGAAGAATATCTGAATTCGGCTTTACTAACATAAAAGGAAATGAAATAGAGAAAAAAAATGGTTCGCCTACTGTGCAAAGTTGTTCTCAGCCATGAGTATATGAAACCTTCAAAACTAAAACGTCATTTTGAGACGACTCATTCGGAACACACCAAAAAGTTATGGAGTTCTTTTGCAGTTGCTAGTTGCAAATGTCAGAGACTTAATCGAACACGAAGTTTTATTCAAGGAAACACAGCATTAGTGCAAGCATCAAGTGAAGTCACATTGGAAATAGCCAATCAAAAACAACACAATAGGATTAAATCTCATCAAACCCTGCATGTTAAAGATGGTGAAATAAATCTTGTGGACTTCAGCGCAGTAAAGATGCAACGAATTGCTCGTTCTAATAATACTATGCTACGGCTTATAGCAGACATGTCTGTAGATGTTAAAGAACAAATTTTGAATGAAATTAAATTTTTCACCATTGTTTTCTTTTCAAGTTGATGAACCAACAGACTTTAGTTCGTGTTCGCAGTTGCTTGTCTTTGTAAAATATATTAATTCAGATGGTAGCAAATTTGCTATTTTGTGAAGATATTTTGGAGAAAATAATTAGCTTTTTTTCGAAACTGGATGATTAAAATGGGTCAAAATCGGCTTCGGGCTTTCAGAAAACAGTAAAAGATTTAGCTCCCTAACTAAGGGGAATCTACCGGTATGCCCTCGCCAACAAGACTCTTTCGACTCCACTGCTAATAAAATTCGTAAATTATATTAAGTCTGGAGGCTTAAACATTTGTCTGTTTAAAGAACTGTGCAAAGACGAGGTTTTGCTTTTCTACACTGCAGTACGCTGGCTGTCAAAGGGAAATATCGTGAATCATGTTTTTTTAATTGAAAGATGAAATCAAGTTATTCTTAGATGTGTAAGGGAAACAAGACCTTTTGATATACTTTAACGACATGGTGTGTTGGAGAGAGTATCAGACCAAGCAGATATATTCGACCATCAACATTCAAACTGAACGAATATTATCTCTTTTCATGATAATCTCGGGGCACAATTGGCGAAGAAAAATAAATCTTGGAAATATTGCCATGTTTGAGAAACTCTGCAGTGTGGTAGATGAATCAGGTTGTGAGATAAATAAAGAATTGAAACAGGAGATTTCTTGAGATCTTAAATCTCTAGAAAACGAACCGCTGCGTTATTTTCCATGAGCTGAAAGAAGAAGAAACTGCACTAACACGTAACCCATTTTCTGCGTCCCTTGATGTTGCCAACATTCCCGATGAATTACAAAATGAATTCTTAAATTTGCGGAATGACTCCGCGTCGTATGAAAAACTGCTCACATTTTTGGTGTAGTACGCACCATTTATACCCAAACGTGAAATTGATTATCTTTCGAGTTTTCGTTCCTTTTGTGTCTACATATCTTTGCGAGTATATATTTTCAACACTTTTCCAATCAAAAACAAAACATAGAAATAAATTACATGTTGAGAATGACATCGGATTGGCGTTAACAAAAAAATAAACTGCGAATGTTAAGGCTAGTTAATAGCATGAAATTTAACTCATCGTATTAAAACAGTTATCAATCTTTATTCATTTTGAAAGTCTACAAGAAAATCTTACTTTAGTCTCTATAAATTTCATTATTAATTTCGACTTTTTAATTCCTTGGGGGTCGCGGATCACGTACTTTTTGTAAAAAGTTGGGGAACCACTGTTTTAAAACATAGACCAAAGAACCCCACCCTTCTATAAGCCCTTAAATCCCAACCATTCTAAGAAAGCCCAAAAACATGATTTTTCAATCGCTGTTTGCCCTCCGCCTGTCATCTGATGACTGACAACGCGTTACCTGAAACACACACCAGTTACCTCACATTACCCAGCTACTGAGCCGTGTAGAGTCACGCTTTGCCTATTATTCTCTAGCCCAAATATCTAGCAGTAGCAGCTTCTTTCTTAATTTTGTTTGATCAGTAGGCAGAAATCCATTTAGAATTAATTTTTTTTCATGTTTCCAATAAACTATTATTGTCACGGGAAACAAATAAAATGTATTTAGTTTAATTACCTTATAAATTTAAACAGAAGCAATACATTATGAGATTAGTAATTTCCCATAAATCATTTAATTATTAAATACAAGCGTACTCGTCGCGTGTCACTGAGAAACATTTTTGTCATCAATGCGTTTCCAAAGTTATATTTACTTTCTCGTATATACAGAGTATAGAGAAAGTCTTGTTATCGTGCAAAAAAAAAAAAAATCGAGATTTTTGCAAATCTCGACGTTTTACACTACCCTTAGTTGGAAAAAAATAATTTTGTAATCTTGTCCGTATGTGTGTGTGTGTGTGTCTGATGAAATTTCATATATAAGTATTATATCAAAATCGTAGAAGCGTATCAACTTTTGAGCGATTTCAGATAACCGAAAGTGGTACTTTTTCTACTTTGAATTTTTAAAGTCTGTAACTTGAGTTCTATATCAGATAGAGAAATGACATTACACATGTAAGTAAAAGATGTAATTATCTGCCTTCTATCTAATTTGAGTAATTTCCGTTGACAGGAAGTAGTAATTTACGCTATTTCCGATTTTTCAAAAAATGCATGTAGGCCTATAATAATTAATATGTATAAAGTACTAATAATATTCCGCACTATTATGCATAATTTTGTTTTGGCGTTCGCTTGGTACGCAATTATTTTTTCTACGAGATTTCATTCTATTTTAAAAAGTTTAAGTAATTAAAAACCATGTCTATATCCTGAGTTGCCATCCCACATAGTGTTATATAAGAATATTCCAGAAAGTTTAAGGGAGATCACTCCCGTTTTTTTTAGATGTGTGACTTTGTTTTCTAAAACTGAGTTATGTATGTGTAAAAGAGGCGCCGGCTCTATATTTGATTTTAGTTGTTGGGTTTGTCTACGCATCGTCTAACGTCCTTGTGCGTGATGTATAAACTCCTTGTGTGTACGTTAATTACCCTCAGTAATTGTGAAGCAGAACAAACCTCGGCGACCGCCCAGGTGTTAGGGGCGTCGCGGGAAGCACTCTAGAGAGCCACCGTTTGCGTCAATTGTAGTGGTCCACTGTGTCCCTATTGTATGGTGCTTTTTAAAACAAATGTATGCGCCATAGATCTCGCGGTGGAGCTTGTGGGTGCACCTGGTTACCCGAACACGGTCAGAAGATTGATTCGATTTAGTCAACGACTATATTAAACTACCTTATCCATATTGTACGGCGCTCTTTAAAACGAACGTAAGTGCCATATTGCTCACGGGGTGATCCCGTAACGCACAGGGTCACTTGACTGCGTCTGATTCGATTTAGTGAATGATAATAGTGTCTCACCTTTTCCATTGTATCATTCAATCAATCATCCCTTTATGCTATGGGTCATTGTGGCACCGCGGTTGATTTTTTCATTGACTAAGCAGCTTGTCTGACGGACGCATTTAGTGTTGTTACAAATTTTTCATAAAAAACGTTTTAATAACAAGCTTTTATGTAATAATGCACTAAAAAGTAGAAAATAAATTATACACTAATTCTTAAATAACTATAAAGAAAAGCGTGGGTCACTTTAGTATCTATTGGAAACCTTTACTAATATTTAGGACGAGACCCACGCTTTTCTTTATAGCTATTTTAATAGTAGTGTATAATTTATTTTCTCTTTTTAGTGCATTATTACATAAAAGCTCGTTATTAAAAAGTTTTTAATGAGATTTGTTTTTAGTACTGTACATGTTTTATTACAATAGAGTTGCATGACTAAAAACCATTGCGCGTCTATTGAGCGTGATGAAGCGCTTTTGCCGTGATGACGCGTGTGGATAGAACTGCATACTAATTTGGTCAAAATTTTAATTAATTCACACAAAAATAATCAGGCAACCAATTAAGTCAAATTTAATGTCACGATGCATGTCTTGACCCACGTACCAATTACTAACCGAATATGTCAGGTAGAAGTGCCTGCAATTTCGCTCGGCCGTTTCGATCTAGACAGACAGACAGACTGACGACAGAAGAAGCAAGTTAAATAAAAGCTTGTAAAGACTACTGCGCTTGTTACTCTTTCATACAAATGTTTGGAAAATTTTTGTGAGGTTTACGCTGATATTGTATCTGGGCATGGTAGCACACAGACCATTATGCCATTATGTTTCTTTTTATCTATAACAACGGGGTAAACATTGTGCTGGTGTTGTAGGTATTTTTCGCAAAGTAACATAAGTAACATAATTTTAATAATTAGGTTATTTGTGCTTCATCGCTGTCTAAAGCCTGTCTGTTAGTCTTTTCCACTTGTGACTTTAGTCTGTTTAGTATTACCTAGTGTTACATAGTGTTTGGCATTCTTAAAAATGAACGTAGGAACCATATTGCTCACGTGAAGGCCCGGGGAGCTCCGGGCAACCCGCCCTTTTAACGAGGCACCGGCCCTCCGAAAACAAAAATGATCGCAGAAACCAACCAAGGAGTATTCTTGGGTGTCACCCGGTGCGGCACTTAATGGTGTCACCCCCCAGAGGCGTAGCGACCCTTCCCGGGGACAAACTTTCAAGTTTTCGATTTGCACACCCCCCCCTCTCAAGTTTTCGATTTGCACACCCCCCCCCCCCTCTCAAACTTTCGATTTGCAACCTCCCTCAAGTTTTTCTCTATATATTTTGCTATTTTTGGGCTTGGTGTCACCCCCCCCCTAAATGGTGTCACCCGGTGCGGTCCGCACCCCCCGCCCCCCCCCCCCTTGCTACGCCCCTGCACAAACATACTTTCATATATATGTCCTCAGTGTGGCTCCTGGTATATATATCATTGACAAATGAACTCAGGACAAAAGATGTCAGGACCAACGATCTCAAGTACCAATGATCTCACCGAGAAATGATTTCAGGACAAAATATTATCGGACTAATGATATCATGGACAAATGATCTCAGACAAAACATCTCAGACAAAATATCTTATGGCATATTTAAATAGTTGTGTGTTATTATACATTAAAAGAAAATAATTTATTTCTCCTTTTTAGTGCAATATTACATAAAAGCTTGTTATTAAAACGTTTTTATGCATTTAAAAAATAGATAAATATAGATAAATATATGTAACGTGACAAGAGACACTGCTTGTGTTTACTGAACTAGTTCGGAGTCGACGACACAGTAGTGTTTTGGCTGAATAGGAATCTACTGAAAGTTGTCATATCAAACTTCATCTCCCCATTCCCTTCCTCCTGGCTTCTCCGTCTAGTCACGCTTGGTCTGGTTACATGTGTGCTAGGAACCAGCAGGTGGTAGACTGCAGTTACTTAAGGGAGGGGCGAATCATAAGTGCCAGATTTTTATGTTGAGAAGGGAAAGTCTTGCGTTGACTTGCGTGGCATCATACGAGAACAGGGCTCCAGTCACCCCTCTCCATCGGACTCGGTTTTGGGCAGCTCTCTTTATTTATTTATGACCTCTATTTTTGTATCGATTTTAAGTCAAACTTTAGAGTCTTATTTAATGAATTGATTCAGATTAGTTAGGGCAAGTTGTTGCTTGTGAGATAATAGACAGACGTCATCAGCAAAATCGAAAGCCCAACATTAGGGGGGTGACATTCCACTAGATTCCTGTATCGATTTTTGTAGTTTTTTGAATGATACATTATATTACCATCTAGTATATCATTGCATACATCCCTGTCTCACTTCGGTCGTTGCTGTGAAGGGGTTTATAAGCTTTCCTTTGTGGATTACCTGACAGGAAGAGTCTTTATATAACTTCTGCGTGATAGATATACATTTTGGGGGGTATACCATATTGGCTCATTGGTCTATTCACACTATAACACGCTTTTTCGAAGTATACAAAAGTCAAGTATGGGGGGATTGCCATTCAAGGGACTGTTCAATAATGATGCGCAGAATAGTAATTTGGTTAGTGCATGACCTGTCTTGTAGAAAACAAGCCTGTTCTTGACTAAGTTTTTTTTTGTCCAAGGCATCGCTATGTCTCTCTATGATAATTCTTGTTAGCACTTTACAGGTAGCATATTTTCCAGTCAGATGAGATTATCTCATCTTGTCTGCTTTAGCAGAGGTTGTAATATATCTGCGAATGTCGATAGGTCTGCTTTGAGTACTTCTGTTAGAATGCCGTCCGGGCTGACTGCTTTCCCATTTTACACATTATTTATTTATATCCCTTACTAAAATTAACTTTGTGTGGGGGGGGGGGGGAGGGAAGGGTCTTGTACTCACATTTAATATGATATTTACAAGTGGTATATCGGGACCGGTTGATGAGAGAGGTTGATTTACATTTCAATCACCTCAAAGTGCTGGACTCATATGCCTGTCTGGTCATTGTCACGTGTTAGCTTCTTTCCTTCTTTATCTTTCACTGGTTTGTTGGGATTAATATTCTTGCCTGAGAGGGTTATTATTAATTTGTAGTTTGTCTTAATGTCTTTTTTGCTCTGCTGCAGTTTCTGACTCAGATGTCATCTCATTAAAAAACTGTCTTTTGTCTTCTTTTGCGCTCTCCCTGAACATACGATTTACTTCCAAATATTGTGTTGTGTGGTTTATTTTCTCTTTGTCGTCCTAGTATTGAGTTTTATCTCTTTCCTCAAATTAGCTTCGACTGTAAGAAAATGTAAAGAAGCTGAACTTGAACATGCTATGGATTACTAGATGGCCATGTAGTATGGTATCTGTAACAACTGTGATAAACAAATTAATTCAAACAAAATTTTAAACAATATCCAGCTAAAACCATTATATATATTCTCAAATTCAGAAAAAAAAACTTGAAACTGTTAACAGTATTTCCATGATAAATTTTATTGTATGTAAATATTTAACTTTTGAATGTCTATCCGTGGTATTTCATCATGTAATAAATCGCCAGGCTCCTTTCTATCGAAATTTCAGTCCCCTTGAGCAGGGGTCTCCAAACTACGGCCCGCGGGCCGGATGCGGCCCGCGAGGTCCTCTCATCCGGCCCGCGGAGATCTTTTTGTCCACGGAAAAAACGTTGATAGGTGATGGCTGAGGAACTTTGCCCAGAAAAATCAAAGACATGCCAGGAAGAAACTGGCCCCCGAACTGAAATTTGATAGTCAATGCGGCCCTCGGACTAAAAAGTTTGGAGACCCCTGCCCTTGAGCATCATTACATCTGCTGCTTATGTCAACAACAGAGATTCAAAAGGTTAACTTTCTTCGGGTGTAAGTCACAAGTTTGCCTTTCGTCTTTTAAATGGAGGTTTATCTTCTACTATTTTTGGATTTCAAGATCTCGATTGACATCGACTAACCAACCCACAGAACCCCGTGATGTGTTCTAACTAGCTGGAAGTGAACATGCCACTAGCAGGTCATCTTCTACAGATAAGCTGTCAATTTTAAGTGGACTGTTTTGGGAACTGTATCCAATCCTGAGATTTACTAATGGTCTCTATAGTGACCAGGACCTAGTGTGACTCCAGGCCTCCGTGTGGCACCTGGTTCACTCTACCTACTCCTGTCCTGTCATCTGCGGGTTCGAATCCACGAACTGTCTGACCTCCGCTCTACGACACGCCCACCACTGGTACAGGGGATGAACTAATGTGACACACGCCAACACCAACAGAAAGATGTTCACCTGCAACATAATGTGGCTGGTTAATGTGTCGGTATAATATCAAATGTCAAGAATGGTCAGTTTAGTTTGATCTCATTAATTGTCTTTTTTATAGTTAGAGAAATAAATAAGCTCTACTTCACATTCACATAGACCATCTGGTTTGAAAGTGAACTTTGGTGGTAACAATTGAAAACCATTAAACACGCAATTATATTATTATTTTTTCTGATTATTGCATCTTGCAACTACATAATATGATGAACTCAGTAGAAATGTGTGTTGAGACCAAAAAATATAACCAGTCTAGTACTAACACATTATTATAGGGCTATTACGTTAAATGTAGCTATTATAATATGTTATATTATGTTATACGTTTTGTTGAAACGATTGTCTGATAATAAAAATACATATTCAGTTAAAATAATAAAATAATTAAATTAAAACAACAAAATGTTGTTTTTGATTCCCTCGAAATAAATTTTCTGTAAAATTCTATTTTTTTTATATTTATCATATTTGCATTTCATATATATATATATATATATATATATATATATATATATATATATATATATATATATATATTGCATAGCTGCGCACATGTTTTCTAAACGATGCATCAGTCCTAACCCTAATTGCAGACCATGTTATTTTAAACTATTTTTATCTACCCGCCCCATAAGCACGATATCTCACTTCAAATAACAATGGAGGGCTTAATATGTTATATTAATACGTTCCTAATGGAGATGTTTATTGTAAGTGAATTTAGAATTATTATAATTAAGATGAACTCTACTGTACCTGTAAAAGTCCGCCAGTCTCCAGCCAAGCGAAGAGGGCGTACTGGAAGAATGAGATGACCCCAGCGGTGAAGATGGCGATCCCAAGCAGACTGCCCAGGTAACAGCTAGGGAAGCTGGTGACACAATGGTAGATGATGGACTACATTGCTGGACTACATTGTTGGATGATGGACAACATTGTTGGACAACATTGATGGACAACATTGATGGATGATGGACTACATTGTTGGGTGATGGACAACATTGGTGGATGGTGGACAACATTGTTGGGTGATGGACAACATTGAGGGATGATGGACTACATTGTTGGGTGATGGACAACATTGGTAAATGATGGACAACATTGATGGATGATGGACAACATTGAAAGATGATGGCAGATAGATAATGGACAACATTGATGGATGATGGACAACATCGATAGATGATGGACAACATTACTGTATGATTTACATATCGGCAATGGCCGTGGACTGGCTTGTTTGAAAAAGTTCCCAACTTACATGGCAGCGATGTAAGCAGCGAACATGGTGAATAGAAATGACCGCTGTAGCACCAGGAAGACGAAGAAGGCGTACAAGACCCGGGGGTCATTGACCAGCAGGAGACTGGACATGATGACGCTGAACACGGTGGTCGCCGCTAGGGGGAGCACTGACGGCATCACCTGGCGTCGTACGCTGGACACGCTGTCTGGGGGTGCAGGGGTTGGTTTATGCCACGTTACAACTGTCATTTATGTCTGCATGTCTGTCGTTTGTGTCACGTCTTATTACGAGTATCAAGTATGGTACACAATGAATCAGCTAAGTTTTTATCAAAAGTTTGGGCAAAAACATTTAACTAGTTATTTAAATAAAACCAAAACACGAAGACTATTTTAAATTCGTTTTGATAATTTTAAACTGGTTATACTGCACAATTGTAAACGGGTCCAAAACGTAATAAGTCTTACGTGGGCCAACACAAAAAAACTTACTGGCAAAGATTTTGGTCTGCCAGGAGTAGAAGAATCCAGCGACGGGGGAGACGAAGATGCCGGTCATCATTGTGTACAACATCACGTTGGTGTAGTGGCTGACTGGGGAGGGAGATGGCACCTTCAGACTGTGTACTGACCATCTTCTGTAGACTGGTGTTGACCACTCACCTTCAGACTGTGTACTGACCATCTTCTGTAGACTGGTGTTGACCACTCACCTTTAGACTGTGTAGTGACCATATTCTGTAGACTGGTGTTGACCACTCACCTTCTGTAGACTGGTGTTGACCACTCACCTTCTGTAGACTGGTGTTGACCACTCACCTTCTGTAGACTGGTGTTGACCACTCACCTTCTGTAGACTGGTGTTGACCACTCACCTTCTGTAGACTGGTGTTGACCACTCACCTTCTGTAGACTGGTGTTGACCACTCACCTTTAGACTGTGAACTGACCATCTTCTGTAGACTGGTGTTGACCACTCACCTTCTGTAGACTGGTGTTGACCACTCACCTTCTGTAGACTGGTGTTGACCACTCACCTTCAGCCTGTGAACTGACCATCTTCTGTAGACTGGTGTTGACCACTCACCTTCTGTAGACTGGTGTTGACCACTCACCTTCAGCCTGTGAACTGACCATCTTCTGTAGACTGGTGTTGACCACTCACCTTCTGTAGACTGGTGTTGACCACTCACCTTCTGTAGACTGGTGTTGACCACTTACCTTCAGCCTGTGAACTGACCATCTTCTGTAGACTGGTGTTGACCACTCACCTTCTGTAGACTGGTGTTGACCACTCACCTTCTGTAGACTGGTGTTGACCACTCACCTTCAGCCTGTGAACTGACCATCTTCTGTAGACTGGTGTTGACCACTCACCTTCTGTAGACTGGTGTTGACCACTTACCTTCAGCCTGTGAACTGACCATCTTCTGTAAACTGGTGTTGATTGACCCCAGCACGAAGAAAAATCGGAGCTGAAGACAAGACACCCACATCACGTGCAGTATAAAGGTCAAGGACACCACGTGTCTCAGTAGGCCACGAAATGTTCCAGAACCTTCATGTTCTTTGAGTTCTCTGTCTGTGTTTGTGTCTTTTCCAGTTTGTCGCTCCATGTTCTTATCTGTTTCCGTCTGTTGCACTTTGCCTGTCTCTGATTCTGTATTGTCTTGTTTGACCTCTGATGCTATAATAGGTATACTGACACTAACCTTGCGAACTTACAGTGGTCGAATGATAGACCGTGTGAATACTAACAGGGAAGCCATTTCTAAGTATTACCCTTAATTTGGAGACATTTATTAAAGTTATTTTTTTACTTTCTCGTATATACGAAGTATAGAGAAAGTATTGTAATCAGTGGTGTAGGCAGGGGGGGGGGGGGGGGGTTAGGGGGGTCATAACCCCCCATAGACCCCTCGGTATATATATATAAAAAGTATGAGGGGGTTTGCAAATCGAAAGTTTGAGGGGGGGTGCAAATCGAAAGTTTGAGGGGTGGGGGTGCAAATCGAAAGTTTGAGGGGGGGTGCAAATCGAAAGATTGAGGGGGGGGTGCAAATCGAAAGTTTGAGGGGGGGTGCAAATCGAAAGTTTGAGGGGGGGAAGGTGCAAATCGAAAGTTTGTCCCCGGGCAAAAATTGGAAACCCCCCCCCCCTTGAGACGATCCTGGCTACGCCACTGATTGTAATCGTGCAAAAAAAATCGAGATTTTTACAAATCTCGACGTTTTACACCTCACTGATACGGAAAATTTTGCAATCTTGTCCGTATGTCTGTATTTCTGTGTGTGTGTGTGTGTCTGTGTGTAAACACGATTACTTGAGTACCGTTACAGCTGGGTTGATGAAATTTCATATATAAGTATTTTATCAAAATCGTAGATCCATATTAACTTTTGAGTGATTTCCGATAACCGGAAGTGGTCCTTTTTCTACTTTAAATTTTTCAAAAGCTTATAACTTGAGTACTATTTCAGATAGATACATGAAATTTCACATGTAAGTAAAAGATCTAATTCTCTACCTTCTGTCAAATTTTGAGTAATTTCCGTTTGACCGGAAGTACTTATTTACGCTATTTCCGATTTCTCAAAAAACGCAAGTAAATTTATAAAGTACTAATAATATCCCGCACTATTGTGCACATTTTATTAGGCGTTCACTTAGTGAGCAATTCTCTTTTTTTACGAGATTCCATCCTAATATATAAAAGACCATGTGCGCACTTCTCTCTCTATCTCTCTCTCTCACTCTCTCTCTCTCTCTCTCTCTCTCTCTCTCTCTCTCTCTCTCTCTGTCTGTCTGTCCGCAAAATATTTTCGCTGGATATCACGTCAGAATCTTCAGCGATATATGGAGAACTTGCTACGGACTTTTGTTGAAAATAATATGGTAGATGTTTTAAATGTATAACCACAATTTTATTTAAAGAAGAAAAATAAAAAATAAAGGCGTATTCGAATGTCGAAAAACAGTTTTAATTATGCAACAGGAAAAGCGTTTATAGTTGTGAAAAAGAATGCATAAGTTAGTGACGTCACTAATGTTTATACATTAACTAATGACGTCGTCTGTCGTGTTTAGAATAAAAAGAAATGAACTATTTCATTCAAATATTATTTAGATCTAGATCTACGTACGCTATAAAATTTATACAATACAATTTTGCTCGGTCTAAACTTTAAAAAAAATTCTATTAGGATTCTAGATCCAATCTAGATCTAGATATTCTAGATCATCTAGATCTAGATATTCTAGATCTAGATGATCTAGATCTACGGAAAAACTAGACTTACACAGGTGTAGACCCTACCTAGATCTAGAATCTATTCAAATAATACATTTCTATACTAAAGTATTTCAGGCCTTAATTACTTTATTGAAATCTTTGTTTATCTATGCAATTTGCTGATAGGTCACTTCCCGGCGCCGCAGGCGCTTTAAATTTGGCAGGATCTTGCCTTGGGGCGACAGAACACGGGGGCCGGTTGGCCGAAAAGTCTACGATGAGGGGGTCAAAACTGACCTCGACTGACCGGGGCCTTATATGAGCTATAAATCGAAAAAAAAATGTCCACGTAGGAACCTCTTCATAACTCGTGAGGTCGAAGACCGACCCTCGGGCAAATTAATGAAGCATTCAAATTCTCAATGTTTTCAAAAGCATAAGCGGAGCTGGGCAGCATGCCTAGTTCTATTATAAAAAGTTTAAGTAATTAAAAATGGATTACAAATATTGTCTATGTCCTGAGTTGCCATCCCTCGTAGTTTTATATTAGAATATCCGAGAAAGTTTAGGGGAGATCACTCCCGGTTAATTTTTACTGAACGAGTGTAATTTTTTTTTACTTCAGCACAAAGTTATGCTATCAGTTCAAAGGAAAACACGGGCATACAAGGAGCGTAATTTTAGTCGTCAGATATTTTCAGAGATAAGTAACGTCCACAATAGACTTTTACTCAGGAATTTAACATACACAAGACATAACAGACACGTCACACATATAACAAACCTTGCTACTGATTATAAAAGTTATCCTTATACAACTAGTCCCTAGTAGTATAAAGATCACTCACCAATCACGGGGTCCTGGGTATTTTTGCGGATAAAATCCTTCGGATAAAAGAACAAACTGGAGATGAGTGTGAACACCTGACAGCAGGCGATGATGACGTAAGACGTCCGCCTGCTGATTCCATTCTCGTATCCAAACTATGAAAGTAAAAAATAACAGATAACAGCCTGACTTTAAATAAACTTGTGAAAACTTTCAAAACAAATGTTATAATCAGATTTTATCATCTCAAAGAAATCTATCAGAAACGTAAATGTATTATTTAACTTTATTTTTATGAGATTTTATTTAGTTCACAAAGTCTCTTTGTTTGTTTGTGAGTAGGTTTGATTGATTTTTGTGGGTTTGTGGTAAATTTTGTAGCTGAATTGTGACAAGCTTCTAATACACTGATTTCGGTCAAACTATCCAGATACAAATACAAAGCAAATTGGTCAGATGCTGATTAGAATACTTGTTGGTGCCGCAGGCGCTTCAAATTTGGTATGAACTCACCTGAGGCAAATAGCATACGGAGACAAATGCCGATGGCTACAAATTTCACGACGAGTGGGTTAAAACTAGCCGCGACTGACGTGCGCCTTATGAGCTATCTATCGAAAACATTCCCCACGTCAAAAAACCCTGAAAATTCCAGAGGTTGTAGATCGACCGCAGGCGGTAACAAAAAAAACATCGGTGTTCCAATCGGGAAAACTCCGGAAGGCCGCTAGAATGAGAAGTCCGTATTCCTTATAAAAACGTAATTTTTATGAAAAACAAATTTTCAAAACGATTTTAAGGGTGCTTAGTACATCTGGCTAAATTTTTGCAAGGCCCTATGTAATTTATTTGGCATTACGGGAAAACTATCGGTCAGTCTCTACCCACTCGCCTAGAGCTAAACAATGACTACAAGTGAAACTGTCCTTATATTAGAAATATATCGAAAATAGTAAATTAAATAATGTAGATATGCGAATACTGACGTTTTAGTAATTATATATAAAACCCTAAACATAAACATAAACAAACATAACAAACATAAACAAACATAAACATTTCGGGCTTTGACTGTAACATATGTATATATGTTTGGAAATAACAACCTTCCGCGATTTTCTTGAAGGTAACAATGGTTGTTTGGTGTTGTTGTTGTTTTGTTACAGCCGAGCGTCATTCTACGACCTTCATAAATTATCAGCGGGTCTTGAATTGGGGAATTTTTTTTTATATATTGCTATAAGTTCATGCTAAAAATTAGCCATATATGCAGAGTTTAATTTTCTTAAACATTTTTAAAATTCCATTAATTTTTACATGAATGTACAACGATTATATTTGAAGGTACTCCCAGGTCAGCTTTCACCCCTTTAACAAATTTCCCCAGAGGCGACTCGTTTGTTTTTTTGTTTGTTTGCGGAACCTGAGCATTGGTCTACGAGCCCTCACAAAATATCTGTGGGTGTTGACGATAATTTTTTTGTTCAATATATAGGTAGGCTTTTATAAGGAGACGGTCGCTCGAGGTGACTCGGCGAGGGCGTAGAGTCTGACCGACAATTTTACCTTAAAATGCTTATAATTAGAATGGTTTTTTTATATTTGTTTTTTTTTTAAGATTATATTTTCTTTGGAAATCTACGGACTTTAATACATTTTGAATGTTTGTTTAAAACAACTTTTCAATTCCGCAGTGGTAAAATGTAGGTGTTATAAATAGTTAACTTTACATTCTAACCTGGAACCCACATTCACCTTTCAGATCTAAAGTCCACATTCAGCAATTAGATCAACAAACCCTGCTCCGTTACCCTGGCCTAGAACCCACCTTGACCATCAGCTGAACGCCTGACGACGTGTCAAATCCTCCATTGAGAAAGCCAATGACCACAGATCCTCCCAGCGGGAACAGGTTGGCCACTTGCATGCAGGTGATGATCATGGTTACACCACCAAAGCCGATCAACATCAGCCCAGGGTATGCTAACCAAGGTAACTCTTTGAAAGGGGGTCGGAGAAATTTTTAAAATGTTCAACTGTCACAATATTTTCCTTAACTATTTAATCTTTCGTTGCCGATCTAACAATAAAGGTTAGCTTTATTTTAACCAAATAATGGACATAAAATAACGTAGTATTTTACGATAAATAGAGCTGTTAAAGTAGAACTAATATGTGTTCTTGGTCCTTGTTACGAGTAATGAAACTCCCAGCCGCCAGTGTTTTCCCTTACTATAGTAAAGTGCACACTGGTATGGGTTGCCTTAGTGGCTCCTTATACGTCTTATACACACTAAAAATGTGTGAGCAAGATTGCCAGGCTACACCAACCTACAGTCTAAGTGTGCCAAAACTACCAGCAACTTAAATAATATATTATTTAAGTTTTCGCCTTACACAACAAATTTGAAACGAACCTTTGGTCGTGAATGCCAACATTAGCGCCCCACAAACATAAAATGATCTGAAAATAAATAATTTATCTCTTGAGGGTTAAAATACTCTCAAACTAAAAATAATAAAACACGTATAAAACTTGTTTTACAAATAATAAAATCATTAAACTATGAATTAAACTGGGGTACAAGATTTGGTCACATACTCACACATTCACCAAACACACTATTTCACACAATCACACACACACCCTACCCATAAGCCCATACATCAACCAACCCACACACAAACACACATCCCCCTGACAAAATAACTTACACACCACCCACTTATGAACATTATGACTATAGAATATTTTTTTAAAAGACGTTTTAATCTCTTCAGCCAACGTGTACTAACGATACGGTCTAGTGGATCTGGGTTTTTTTTTTTAAGTAGAAATATCCGAACGTCGGTCATGGAGGTAGAAGTATTGGTGAAGTCTTCCGTGTACACTTCGCCAAATCTACTTGAGCTTTTATCATAAAAAAATAAATATTGTGTCAATATCCTTTTCAACTCAAGCGCCTTGCATTAGTTTATGGATGTGCGAAACCTGGTCTATTCAATCATTTGAAAGGCATTGACATCAAAACGTAACCTCCAACCAATCATCCTCGCATGAATGTCACTAGGCAGGAATTAGGTGCGGTATAACATTTCACGTACACTCAAGTAACTACAAGTTCTCGCATATTTTCGCGTTGAAAGTGGACTTGCAAAAAACTGAAACATTAAAGCTATTAGAGCATTTGGTACATATGTAGAGTCGATGTAAAGAGATGAAAGTAATCCTCACAGAACAATTTTTATCAAAAGGGCTTTTATTATATTCCATAATAATAAAAAAAGCACAAATTTAAAATATTTAAAAAATATATAAAAAATAAATTAAAAATGCAAAAAAGTATATATATATATATGATATATATATATATATATATATATATATATATATATATATATATATATATATATATATATAAATATCACTTTGCTGTGAGATATTTTGTTTGAGATATTTTGTCTGAGATCATTTGTCCATGATATCATTTGTCCTGAGATAATTTGTCCGTGAGATATTTTGTCTGGGATATTTTGTCTGAGATCATTTGTCCTGAGATCATTTTCAATAGAGCTTGTAAGTCTCGATTATTCTCGCTAAAAATTTGAGATCTCGTTAGCCACGGAGAGATAACAATATAAATTTTCGAACTAAAGTAATTGTATCGAACATGATTCCCATTGATAAAAAAAGGACAAAAGCAAAAAGTAACTTTTTTGTTACCAATTTAAAAAAAATATATTTACATTTGGCTTGAAAAATAATAGTCTGCAAGTACGAGATTGAGCAGTTGGTGGCCTACTTACAAACACTGCTGTCAGTGAAAAATGTTGACTGTAGAACAAATGTTTCTTGTTATCTCCCCTATTATTTTAAATGTTTGAAGTTGTGTTATATAGCATTTTTAAACTAAATTGTCAATACCATGAAGCCTTTAATTAGTTTTATAATTAAATATTCTTGAATTGCCATCTTAGATCTACCACTATGCCAAATTTTAGCCTTATCGAGCAATGGGATGTGGGATAAATTAATATTCCAAGATTTTCGGAGCAAAACCCATACTTAGTGTACGTAGTAAAAGTTTTTTACTTTAAAAATCTGTTTTAACAAAACTGTTTTTAAAGCCTCAGACAATTTGCTAGATGTTTTTGTGTTTACATGTAGGGGTTTAACGCTTGATTTATAACTATAATGATACGTGAATGAATTTTTCTTCTATGTGCTACAGGACACCAGCCTTCACAATTATTCATTACATAACACACCTTCACACCACCAGAAACACCACCACAATCCTTGGACACGCTCAAAATATATAGAATAAAAATTTGATGTTCTTGCATTGTCGTCGGAAATGAACTTAGATGGAAAATTGAACCGAAACCGCTCAGTTTGAAAAGGTTTAAACTGCGAAGATTTGGCCATAAAACCAACGGCATCATGATATTTTTGACCTAAGAAAAAGCTTGTAAAAGCAGCCAAGTTCATGCACACAAATAATTTAAAATCCCTACACGGCAATAAGGCGGGTAACCCGTGCCCCAAACTTGAAGGAAACCTGCCCCAGCAATACGCTGCACAAGCCGTACAGGGAGGAGGCGACCGTGAAGATGGAAGCCAGCTTCGAGTCCTGTTCAAGACAGCCGCTACTTTTGTTAGCGCCGTCTGTATCATTTCTGAAGATAACATTGTTGTGTATGATCAAAGTTTAGCAAACATACACATGGATTGCATTTTAAAAATTGATTTAATTAATCTAGCGTTCAACAAAACTTTAAAAAGATTATTTTTTTTTAAATGAACAAGTTACTCTTGCAAAGAAATAGAAATAATAGAAATAATTTTTTTTTTTTAAATTTCACTTACTTTGTATCATTTGAAACTGTAGAGTTATTTTGGAAGTGGTCTCCACATAAATCCGAATAGATGCCCTCATCTTTTAAAACATACACCAATGAACCCCACCCCTGTAAAAGCCCACTAAATCCCAAACATTCCAGGAAAGCCCAAATTGCGTACAGATATCTTAGCCTCGTATTAAATTTTAAAAACATGTTTTTCTTTCGCTGGTCTTATGCGATCTGTCGTCTGACGGTTGACGTTCGTGGCTGAGTCACGTGGTAAGTACCAACACCTGGGAGGTGTTGAAATAGGCACAGAACTAAAATATACACCTAGCTATAAATAGGCACAGAACTGAAATATACACCTAGCTATAAATAGGCACAGAACTGAAATATACACCTAGCTATAAATAGGCACAGAACTGAAATAAACCCCTAGCTATCTCACTGGACCATGTCGAACAACATTTAGCCTATTTTGACTGGTCTTTAGGGATCGACCGGAAGAAGCGGCTTATGTTTTGTGTTTTTATTTTGTTTATTGCTTAGCCAGAGACCATTTTAAACGAATTTTTATGTTTTATTTAACCTGTAAATCTAAATAGATACAATACATAATGAGATTAATAATATTTAATGCATCATGCAAACGCGAACGGTTCGGTTTTATTTTAATTGTTAAATACGTAATAAGATACTGTGTTTAATAAACTTATTCGAAAGCGACGACACTCCCCGATACAGTAGCGTTCTGATTAAGTAGGACGCAACTGTAAGTCGTCGTAACACACTTCATCCCCCCCCCCACCTTCTGGTTCCATCGACTAGTCACGCTTGGTCTGGTTACGACATGTTTGCTAGGGGGGGGGGGCAAATCAACAGAGCCAGATTTATATTTTTGTGAACGTCCAGATGGGTAAATGCTGAATGCCAGATTTTTATTTTGTGAATCAAATAAAATATTAATTAGGTAAACATGTTGAGTGCCAGATTTAAAAAAAAAAATTTGTCAAGCAAATCAAATATCGAAAAGGGCAAATTTTAAGTAGGCCCTACCAGAATTCTGTTTTATTTTGTCAAGAAAAACAATTAAGAACGTTTGAGAGTTCTTTGAGTAAATAAATGTATTACCTTTAAATTTAAAACAAGAATTGCGAAAACAGCGAGCTCACATTTGTTTTTCCTGTCAGTATCGAATACATAGTGGACAAGGGTCCATTCCAATAAATAAAAGAACGTAAATATTTGTAATTCAACAAAAAAACTAAAAGGAAAAACAATAAAATTTGAATATTAGCAACTTAGTGTGGCTCCAGGCCCCAGTGTGGCTCCAGGCCCCAGTTTGGCTCCAGGCCTCAGTGTGGCTCCAGGCCTCACCTCAGTGTGGCTCCAGGCCTCAGTGTGGCTCCAGGCCTCAGTGTGGCTCCAGGCCTCAGTGTGGCTCCAGGCCTCACCTCAGTGTGGCTCCAGGCCTCAGTGTGGCTCCAGGCCTCAGTGTGGCTCCAGGCCTCACCTCAGTGTGGCTCCAGGCCTCAGTGTGGCTCCAGGCCTCACCTCAGTGTGGCTCCAGGCCTCACCTCACTGTGGCTCCAGGCCTCACCTCAGTGTGGCTCCAGGCCTCACCTCAGTGTGGCTCCAGGCCTCAGTGTGGCTCCAGGCCTCAGTGTGGCTCCAGGCCTCACCTCAGTGTGGCTCCAGGCCTCAGTGTGGCTCCAGGCCTCACCTCAGTGTGGCTCCAGGCCTCACCTCAGTGTGGCTCCAGGCCTCAGTGTGGCTCCTGGCCTTGTGTGGCTCCAGGCCTAAATGTGGCTCCAGGCCTCAGTGTGGCTCCAGGCCTCAGTGTGGCTCCAGGCCTCAGTGTGGCTCCAGGCCTCACCTCAGTGTGGCTCCAGGCCTCAGTGTGGCTCCAGGCCTCAGTGTGGCTTCAGGCCTCACCTCAGTGTGGCTCCAGGCCTCAGTGTGGCTCCAGGCCTCACCTCAGTGTGGCTCCAGGCCTCACCTCAGTGTGGCTCCAGGCCTCAGTGTGGCTCCAGGCCTCACCTCAGTGTTGCTCCAGGCCTCAGTGTGGCTCCAGGCCTCACCTCAGTGTGGCTCCAGGCCTCAGTGTGGCTCCAGGCCCCAGTGTGGCTCCAGGCCTCACCTCAGTGTGGCTCCAGGCCTCACCTCAGTGTGGCTCCAGGCCTCACCTCAGTGTGGCTCCAGGCCTCACCTCAGTGTGGCTCCAGGCCTCAGTGTGGCTCCAGGCGTCAGTGTGGCTCCAGGCCCCAGTGTGGCTCCAGGCCTCACCTCAGTGTGGCTCCAGGCCTCACCTCAGTGTGGCTCCAGGCCTCAGTGTGGCTCCAGGCCTCACCTCAGTGTGGCTCCAGGCCTCACCTCAGTGTGGCTCCAGGCCTCACCTCAGTGTGGCTCCAGGCCTCAGTGTGGCTCCAGGCTTCAGTGTGGCTCCTGGCCTCACCTCAGTGTGGCTCCAGGCCTCACCTCAGTGTGGCTCCAGGCCTCACCTCAGTGTGGCTCCAGGCCTCACCTCAGTGTGGCTCCAGGCCTCAGTGTGGCTCCAGGCGTCAGTGTGGCTCCAGGCCCCAGTGTGGCTCCAGGCCTCAGTGTGGCTCCAGGCCTCACCTCAGTGTGGCTCCAGGCCTCACCTCAGTGTGGCTCCAGGCCTCAGTGTGGCTCCAGGCGTCAGTGTGGCTCCAGGCCCCAGTGTGGCTCCAGGCCTCAGTGTGGCTCCAGGCCTCACCTCAGTGTGGCTCCAGGCCTCACTGTGGCTCCAGGCCTCAGTGTGGCTCCAGGCCTCACCTCAGTGTGGCTCCAGGCCTCAGTGTTGCTCCAGGCCTCAGTGTGGCTCCAGGCCTGAGTGTGGCTCCAGGCCCCAGTGTGGCTCCAGGCCTCAGTGTGGCTCCAGGCCTCAGTGTGGCTCCAGGCCTCACCTCAGTGTGGCTCCAGGCCTCACCTCAGTGTGGCTCCAGACCTCAGTGTGGCTCTAGGCCTCAGTGTGGCTCCAGGCCTCACCTCAGTGTGGCTCTAGGCCTCACCTCAGTGTGGCTCCAGGCCTCACCTCAGTTTTGCTCCAGGCCTCAGTGTGGCTCCAGGCCTCAGTGTGGCTCCAGGCCTCACCTCAGTGTGGCTCCAGGCCTCACCTAAGTATGGGTTTTGCTCCGAAAATCTTGGAATATTAATTTATCCCACATCCCATTGCTCGATAAGGCTAAAATTTGGCATAGTTGTAGATCTAAGATGGCAATTCAAGAATATTTAATTATAAAACTAATTAAAGGCTTCATGGTAGTGACAATTTAGTTTAAAAATGCTATATAACACAACTTTAAACATTTAAAATAATAGGGGAGATTACAAGAAACATTTGTTCTACAGTCAACATTTTTCACTGACAGCAGTGTTTGTAAGTAGGCCACCAACTGCTCAATCTCGTACTTGCAGACTATTATTTTTCAAGCCAAATGTAAATATATTTTTTTTTAAATTGGTAACAAAAAAGTTACTTTTTGCTTTTGTCCTTTTTTTATCAATGGGAATCATGTTCGATACAATTACTTTAGTTCGAAAATTTATATTGTTATCTCTCCGTGGCTAACGAGATCTCAAATTTTTAGCGAGAATAATCGAGACTTACAAGCTCTATTGAAAATGATCTCAGGACAAATGATCTCAGACAAAATATCCCAGACAAAATATCTCACGGACAAATTATCTCAGGACAAATGATATCATGGACAAATGATCTCAGACAAAATATCTCAAACAAAATATCTCACAGCAAAGTGATATTTATATTTATATTTATATATATATATATATATATATATATATATATATATATATATATATATATATATATATATATATCATATATATATATATACTTTTTTGCATTTTTAATTTATTTTTTATATATTTTTTATATATTTTAAATTTGTGCTTTTTTTTGTTATTATGGAATATAATAAAAGCCCTTTTGATAAAAATTGTTCTGTGAGTATTACTTTCATCTCTTTACATCGACTCTACATATGTACCAAATGCTCTAATAGCTTTAATGTTTCAGTTTTTTGCAAGTCCACTTTCAACGCGAAAATATGCGAGAACTTGTAGTTATTTGAGTGTACGTGAAATGTTATACCGCACCTAATTCCTGCCTAGTGACATTCATGCGAGGATGATTGGTTGGAGGTTACGTTTTGATGTCAATGCCTTTCAAATGATTGAATAGACCAGGTTTCGCACATCCATAAACTAATGCAAGGCGCTTGAGTTGAAAAGGATATTGACACGATATTTATTTTTTTATGATATAAGCTCAAGTAGATTTGGCGAAGTGTACACGGAAGACTTCACCAATACTTCTACCTCCATGACCGACGTTCGGATATTTCTACTTAAAAAAAAAAAACCAGATCCACTAGACCGTATCGTTAGTACACGTTGGCTGAAGAGATTAAAACGTCTTTTAAAAAAATATTCTATAGTCATAATGTTCATAAGTGGGTGGTGTGTAAGTTATTTTGTCAGGGGGATGTGTGTTTGTGTGTGGGTTGGTTGATGTATGGGCTTATGGGTAGGGTGTGTGTGTGATTGTGTGAAATAGTGTGTTTGGTGAATGTGTGAGTATGTGACCAAATCTTGTACCCCAGTTTAATTCATAGTTTAATGATTTTATTATTTGTAAAACAAGTTTTATACGTGTTTTATTATTTTTAGTTTGAGAGTATTTTAACCCTCAAGAGATAAATTATTTATTTTCAGATCATTTTATGTTTGTGGGGCGCTAATGTTGGCATTCACGACCAAAGGTTCGTTTCAAATTTGTTGTGGAAGGCGAAAACTTAAATAATATATTATTTAAGTTGCTGGTAGTTTTGGCACACTTAGACTGTAGGTTGGTGTAGTCTGGCAATCTTGCTCACACATTTTTAGTGTGTATAAGACGTATAAGGAGCCACTAAGGCAACCCATACCAGTGTGCACTTTACTATAGTAAGGGAAAACACTGGCGGCTGGGAGTTTCATTACTCGTAACAAGGACCAAGAACACATATTAGTTCTACTTTAACAGCTCTATTCATCGTAAAATACTACGTTATTTTATGTCCATTATTTGGTTAAAATAAAGCTAACCTTTATTGTTAGATCGGCAACGAAAGATTAAATAGTTAAGGAAAATATTGTGACAGTTGAACATTTTAAAAATTTCTCCGACCCCCTTTCAAAGAGTTACCTTGGATAGCATACCCTGGGCTGATGTTGATCGGCTTTGGTGGTGTAACCATGATCATCACCTGCATGCAAGTGGCCAACCTGTTCCCGCTGGGAGGATCTGTGGTCATTGGCTTTCTCAATGGAGGATTTGACACGTCGTCAGGCGTTCAGCTGATGGTCAAGGTGGGTTCTAGGCCAGGGTAACGGAGCAGGGTTTGTTGATCTAATTGCTGAATGTGGATTTTAGATCTGAAAGGTGAATGTGGGTTCAAGGTTAGGATGTGAAGTTAACTATTTATAACACCTACATTTTACCACTGCGGAATTGAAAAGTTGTTTTAAATAAACATTCAAAATGTATTAAAGTCCGTAGATTTCCAAAGAAAATATAATCTTAAAAAACAAATATAAAAAAAACCATTCTAATTATAAGCATTTTAAGGTAAAATTGTCGGTCAGACTCTACGCCCTCACCGAGTCA
The DNA here is from genome assembly GCF_028476545.2 of Physella acuta. NCBI lineage: Eukaryota > Metazoa > Mollusca > Gastropoda > Physidae > Physella > Physella acuta. The sequence goes on from NW_026731652.1 coordinate 816,040, forward strand.
CCTCGAGCGACCGTCTCCTTATAAAAGCCTACCTATATATTGAACAAAAAAATTATCGTCAACACCCACAGATATTTTGTAAGGGCTCGTAGACCAATGCTCAGGTTCCGCAAAAAAACAAAAAAACAAACGAGTCGCCTCTGGGGAAATTTGTTAAAGGGGTGAAAGCTGACCTGGGAGTACCTTCAAATATAATTGTTGTACATTCATGTAAAAAATAATGGAATTTTCAAAATGTTTAAGAAAATTAAGCTCTGCATATATGGCTAAATTTTTGCATGAACTTATAGTAATATATAAAAAAAATTCCCCAAGTAAAAACCCGCTGATAATTTATGAAGGTCGTAGAACGACGCTCGGCGGTAACAAAACAACAACACCAAAGAACCATTGTTACCTTCATGAAAATCGCGGAAGTTTATTTCCAACCAGAGACACTATGTATATATATATATATATATATATATATATATATATATATATATATATATATATATATATATATATATACTTACTTACTTAATCCTCATCACTCCCTATGGAGTATAGGGCAGCAACAAATCTCCGCCATTACACCCTGTCCTGGGCGAGCCACTTTATATATATATATATATATATATATATATATATATATATATATATATATATATATATATATAACGTTTTGTTTATGTTTTTTTAATGTTTTTTATGTTTGTTTATGTTCATGTTTAGGGTTTTATATATAATTACTAAAACGTCAGTATTCGCATATCTACATTATTTAATTTACTATTTTCGATATATTTCTAATATAAGGACAGTTTCACTTGTAGTCATTGTTTAGCTCTAGGCGAGTGGGTAGAGACTGATCGATAGATTTCCCGTATTGCCAAATCAATTACATAGGGCCTTGTAAAATTAAGCCAGATGTACTAAGCACCCTTAAAATCGTTGTGAAAATTTGTTTTTCATAAACATTACGTTTTTATAAGGAATACGGACTGCTCATTCTAGCGGCCTTCCGGAGTTTTCCCGATTGGAACACCGTTGTTTTTTTGTTACCACCTGCGGTCGATCTACGACCTCTGGAATTTTCAGGGTTTTTTGACGTGGTGAATGTTTTCGATAGATAGCTCATAAGGCGTACGTCAGTCGCGGCTAGTTTTAACCCACTCGTCGTGAAATATGTGGCCATCGGCATTTGTCTCCGTATGCTCTTTGCCTCATGTGAGTTCATACCAAATTTGAAGCGCTTGCGACACCAACAAGTATTCTAATCAGCATCTGACCAATTTGCTTTGTATTTGTATCTGGATAGTTTGAACGAAATCAGTGTATTAGAAGCTTGTCACAATTCAGCTACAAAATTTTACCACAAACCCACAAAAATCAATCAAACCTACTCACAAACAAACAGAGAGACTTTGTGAACTAAATAAAACCTCATAAAAATAAAGTTAAATAATACATTTACGTTTCTGATAGATTTCTTTGAGATGATAAAATCTGATTATAACATTTGTTTTGAAAGTTTTCACAAGTTTATTTAAAGTCAGGCTGTTATCTGTTATTTTTTACTTTCATAGTTTGGATACGAGAATGGAATCAGCAGGCGGACGTCTTACGTCATCATCGCCTGCTGTCAGGTGTTCACACTCATCTCCAGTTTGTTCTTTTATCCGAAGGATTTTATCCGCAAAAATACCCAGGACCCCGTGATTGGTGAGTGATCTTTATACTACTAGGGACTAGTTGTATAAGGATAACTTTTATAATCAGTAGCAAGGTTTGTTATATGTGTGACGTGTCTGTTATGTCTTGTGTATGTTAAACTCCTGAGTAAAAGTCTATTGTGGACGTTACTTATCTCTGAAAATATCTGACGACTAAAATTACGCTCCTTGTATGCCCGTGTTTTCCTTTGAACTGATAGCATAACTTTGTGCTGAAGTAAAAAAAAATTACACTCGTTCAGTAAAAATTAACCGGGAGTGATCTCCCCTAAACTTTCTCGGATATTCTAATATAAAACTACGAGGGATGGCAACTCAGGACATAGACAATATTTGTAATCCATTTTTAATTACTTAAACTTTTTATAATAGAACTAGGCATGCTGCCCAGCTCCGCTTATGCTTTTGAAAACATTGAGAATTTGAATGCTTCATTAATTTGCCCGAGGGTCGGTCTTCGACCTCACGAGTTATGAAGAGGTTCCTACGTGGACATTTTTTTTTCGATTTATAGCTCATATAAGGCCCCGGTCAGTCGAGGTCAGTTTTGACCCCCTCATCGTAGACTTTTCGGCCAACCGGCCCCCGTGTTCTGTCGCCCCAAGGCAAGATCCTGCCAAATTTAAAGCGCCTGCGGCGCCGGGAAGTGACCTATCAGCAAATTGCATAGATAAACAAAGATTTCAATAAAGTAATTAAGGCCTGAAATACTTTAGTATAGAAATGTATTATTTGAATAGATTCTAGATCTAGGTAGGGTCTACACCTGTGTAAGTCTAGTTTTTCCGTAGATCTAGATCATCTAGATCTAGAATATCTAGATCTAGATGATCTAGAATATCTAGATCTAGATTGGATCTAGAATCCTAATAGAATTTTTTTTAAAGTTTAGACCGAGCAAAATTGTATTGTATAAATTTTATAGCGTACGTAGATCTAGATCTAAATAATATTTGAATGAAATAGTTCATTTCTTTTTATTCTAAACACGACAGACGACGTCATTAGTTAATGTATAAACATTAGTGACGTCACTAACTTATGCATTCTTTTTCACAACTATAAACGCTTTTCCTGTTGCATAATTAAAACTGTTTTTCGACATTCGAATACGCCTTTATTTTTTATTTTTCTTCTTTAAATAAAATTGTGGTTATACATTTAAAACATCTACCATATTATTTTCAACAAAAGTCCGTAGCAAGTTCTCCATATATCGCTGAAGATTCTGACGTGATATCCAGCGAAAATATTTTGCGGACAGACAGACAGAGAGAGAGAGAGAGAGAGAGTTAAAATAAAACATTTACGTTTCTGATAGATTTCTTTGAGATGATAAAATCTCATTATAACATTTGTTTTGAAAGTTTTCACGCGTTTATTTAAAGTCAGGCTGTTGTCTGTTATTTTTTACTTTCATAGTTTGGATACGAGAATGGAATCAGCAGGCGGACGTCTTACGTCATCATCGCCTGCAAACATTCCCAGGACCCCGTGATTGGTGAGTGTGGCTCCAGGCCTGAGTGTGGCTCCAGGCCTCAGTGTGGCTCTAGGCCTCACCTCAGTGTGGCTCTAGGCCTCAGTTTGGCTCCAGGCCCCAGTGTGGCTCCAGGCCTCACCTCAGTGTGGCTCCAGTCCTCACCTCAGTGTGGCTCCAGGCCCCAGTGTGGCTCCAGGCCTGAGTGTGGCTCCAGGCCTCAGTGTGGCTCTAGGCCTCACCTCAGTGTGGCTCTAGGCCTCAGTTTGGCTCCAGGCCCCAGTGTGGCTCCAGGCCTCACCTCAGTGTGGCTCCAGTCCTCACCTCAGTGTGGCTCTAGGCCTCAGTTTGGCTCCAGGCCCCAGTGTGGCTCCAGGCCTCACCTCAGTGTGGCTCCAGGCCTCACCTCAGTGTGGCTCCAGGCCCCAGTGTGGCTCCAGGCCTCACCTCAGTGTGGCTCCAGGCCTCACCTCAGTGTGGCTCCAGGCCTCACCCCAGTGTGGCTCCAGGCCTCACCTCAGTGTGGCTCCAGGCCTCACCTCAGTGTGGCTCCAGGCCTCACCTCAGTGTGGCTCCAGGCCTCAGTGTGGCTCCAGTCCTCACCTCAGTGTGGCTCCAGGCCTCACCTCAGTGTAACTCCAGGCCTCAGTGTGGCTCCAGGCCTCAGTGTGGCTCCAGGCCTCACCTCAGTGAGGCTCCAGGCCTCAGTGTGGCTCCAGGCCTCACCTCAGTGTGGCTCCAGGCCTCACCTCAGTGTGGCTCCAGGCCCCAGTGTGGCTCCAGGCCTCACCTCAATGTGGCTCCAGTCCTCACCTCAGTGTGGCTCCAGGCCTCAGTGTGGCTCCAGGCCTCACCTCAGTGTGGCTTCAGATTTTAGTTTGGCGCTTGTCTCGTAATCTGCTGGTTCGAATCCACGAGCTGCCTGACCTCCGCCCGACGACACGCCCACCACTGGTACAGGGGATGAACTAATGTGACACACGCCAGCACCAACAGGAAGATGTTTACCTGCAACATCACGTGACTGGTCATTGTGTCATGTATTAACTAGCAACAATGTTAAGTTTTATTTAAATAATGGTGTGTTTAATAATTGGCAACAATAACAAGACTTTATAATAGCTTTTGGTGATGGCGTTTTCGGGGCGTCTCGATAAATAACACGAAACTGACAAAAGTATATCTCGTATGACGTCCCTCTACACACAGCCCAGAAGGGCACCTTACTTAAAGTAAAGTATCTGGACATTTTGCTGACCACACTATCAATTTAACAAATTAACTCTACTTCACCTGGCCCACAGACCGTTTGGTTCTAAAGTGAACTTAAGTGGTGACAATAGCAATAAATATGAGTTAACACCTGAAAACGGGTTTTAACCAGATATATATTAGCACACAATTATTATCGGTCTATTACAAATTAAATGTAGCTATTTATAAATAAGTGCAATTTTAAACGTTTTCTTTAAAAGAAAATAGTGCTTATTTCGGCGAACGACAAAGATAAAACGCATTCATTTTCTCAATGTTGCGAGGAAATAAGCACAGTGAACATTTCCTCGACAGGATGTCAGAGGTTATAAGCAACTTGCTTATTTCCTCTTCAGTATGACAAAATCTTATGAAGAAAACAAAAAACACTGCTACCTAAAATGTAGATATATACTAATTCAGTTTTAATTCTTAATATTTGTTCTAAAAAAAATCATTAATATTATTCTTTTAGACTATCCTCAGCCCTAGTCACAGCCCTCATAAATAAGTATTCAAGGGAAGTAATTCATATAAACAAATAGTAACAACAAAATGTTTAGTTGCTTCCCTTCATTCTATTTTTCTTCCTGGCCTATATATTTATATATATTTTATTTGTTATATTCATATATAATATTATATATAAGGATATTATTAAAGATGGATTAGACCTAACCTAACCCTAAACACAATTCGAGTTATTTTAACCAAATTGTATTTTCACTTCCTCTATAAAAAGCAAAATTACGACTCTCAAAAAAAAACCCCAGCCTAATTCAAAGTCTATAAGACTAACACACACTACTTAAAGTAAAACCAACATTACTTTAAATATTTATTCAAAATTGTAATCGATACATATTATCGCCCCCCCCCCCCCCTTGCATTGGTTTTATTTAAAAAAAATGAAAATACTGTTTAAAACTAAATTGTTAATTTTAAAAATGTAGAAGGAAACTGTTCTTGCGTTCATTACAACATGTTTGTGTCTCGTGTTGTAGGCCTTTAACTCTAGCCCAATGGTTCTTCGCCTTTTTTGGGGTACCGAACCCCACCAGTTTTATATGCGCATTCGCCGAACCCTTTTTAATAGTTCTATCGTGCTACTGACAAAATCCGATCGAATCAGCCGAACCACTGAGGCTGAATTCACCGAACCATTGGGGTTCGATCGAACCACTGTTCTAATCATTGGTCTAAACAAATTTCACTATAATCACCTGTTTAAAAGTTAAATTAATATTGTCAATGATCAAGTTCGTTAATTTTTCCCCTGATTAATTGCACATCTTAGAGATTTCAACATAAAACAATGACGCTTTGCATAGTACAATGCTAAGTAGACATTATTGAGTCGGCTTATATAAAGAGATGATCGCCATTGGTCAGCTTTCACCCCCCCCCCCCCCAGTTTGCTGTCGTATGTTTCCGCGTATTCTATATACGAGATCTGGGCCTGAGCGAAATTTTAAGGCTGCGGTGCCGCAACTTTACCTTTTGTATTCAGATACTTTTAATGAAATATTCGTTAAAAAATAATTTTATTTCCACGACGAATTTATCACCTTATTTGAATCAAACCGTTTTGTAATCGCGATGTTTATTGTAACTGAATTGAGAATTATTGTAATTAAGATGAACTCTACTGTACCTGCATAAGTCCAGTCTCCAGCCAAGCAAAAAGGGCGTACTGAAAAAATGAGATGACCCCAGCGGTGAAGACTGCGATCCCCAGCAAGCTGCCCAGATAACAACTAGGGAAGCTGGTGACAGATGATAGGCAACAGTGATGGATGATGGACGACAATGTTGGATGATGGAGAACATTGGTAGATAATGGACAACATTGATGGATGATGGACAAAATTGGTAGATAATGGACAACATTGATGGATGATGGACAAAATTGGTAGATAATGGACAACATTGATGGATGATGGACAACATTGGTAGATAATAGACAACATTGATATATGATGGACAACATTGATAGATGATGGACAACATTGATAGATGATGGACAACATTGGTAGATAATGGACAACATTGATAGATGATGGACAACATTGATAGATGATGGACAACATTGGTAGACAATGGACAACATTTATAGATAATGGACAACATTGATATATGATGGACAACATTGATAGATGATGGACAACATTGATGGATGATGTAATACATTGGTAGATAATGGACAACATTGATGGATGATGTAATACATTGGTAGATAATGGACAACATTGATGGATGATGAACAACATTACTAGATGATGAGTCGCGATGGGGGTGCGGACCAAATTTAGGAGGATGACATTGTTATGACTGAGTCTATTATTGATGCTAGCCTAGTTGGTTATCCACCCCACCCCCTCCCGTCCCACACCTGACCTGGGATACAATGCATCCCCGTCCCACTGCTAGTTGGTATCTACCCGTCCCACACCTGAACTAGGACAGCGTGTTAACGCCCCACCCCCCTCACCTCGTCCTACCTAGCGATGTGCAGGCTAGGGGAAGTAAAGGTCGCCGGTCTTTGACCTGAGCCCGACCCAACTAACCTGGTATGCAAATTTGGGGAAACACGTAATGAGACACCCTATTGTATTCGAGGCATAGACACCAAGCTGGTAAGGCCCAGAAAGATAGGACAGTTAAAGCTTGCTAGCACGTAGTCGTGTTTTGTGTTTTGTAATGTGTGATAGGGCTGGCCCCTAAGGCTGGCCACTATTAATGTTCTAGATTATTTCCTGTTTATTGAAGACTAAAGTAGTAACCATTAAAGTTGCCTAGCTGAAATTGTGTTAGCGTTTTACTTGAGCCTCTCACTGCAGTCATCACCACCAACATATACCAACCATGATGATTCGTTTCATAACAGACACCAACACCAAAAAAATGCAAGGAATGGTTAATTATATCTAAAAAGTATATTAAGTACATATTGACGATCCTGACAAAAAAGGGTGGGGGCCGGGGGGGGGGGGGGGGGGGAGAGACACCATGACATAAACATAAAACTATAGAGAAATAATGCTACACCCAGCTGAATTGATAACCGACGATAGATAAAGGTCATTAGATTACATGTGAACACCTTAAAGCTTTTACCGGGAGGAGGGTGACACCAACTGCAAAATTTACATAAAAAAAACCCAAAGGGGTGACAGTAATAGGTGCCACACGGGTGATACCCAACCTAGTGACGCCACTGACATTGAAAGATGATGGAATGACGGACGATAACAGGACAAGTTCATTAAAAGTTTGTTTTCAAACGTTCCCACTTACATCGCAACCACATACGCGGTGTACGTTGTGAATAGAAATGACCGATGCAGCACCAGGAAGACGAAGAAGGCGTACAGCACCCGGGGGTCGTTGACCAGCAGGAGACTGGACATGATGACGCTGGACACGGTGGTCGCCGTTAGGGGGAGCACTGACGGCATCACCTGACGTCGTACGCTGGATAGGCTGTCTGAAGGATGCTGCGGTTATTTTATGTTATTGATGATGAAATTATGATTGTTATTTGTGTCTTATATTACTAGCCGTCCCGGCCAGGCCCTGCACTGGCCTCTGTGAAAACCCTATCTGTAAAGGATCATGACTTGTGTGTTTAAGAAGCAGCATATACCCGGCATTGCCGGGTTTAATAATATATTACTTTTCGAATTAACCCTAACCACAAACAACCAAAACGAAAGCAGAATAAAAAAAATCCAAACGCACATACAAACGCAGACACAAACGCAACCACAAACGTAAACCCAGAGCTAAACTCAAAGAAAACTCAAACGCAAACACAAACGAAAATACAATTAGAAACACAAACTCAAACCTAAACGCAAACAATAACTCAAAATAATGCAAAAGTAAACACCAACATAAACACCAACTTAAATGCAAACACGAACGCAAAGTGCTCACAGTCTAGCCGGGGCGCCAAAATCGCACCCTTATGGGGCGCCGGCAGAACCGCCTGTTTCAACTTAGTAAACGACTATAAAACCCAACTTATTCATAGTCTTTTGCACTCACTTAAACGAACGTAGGCGCCATAGCAAAACTTCTGTAGTCATTTATTTGTTTATTTTAAAACGGCCAACGTAAAAACAAAACCCTGCCTACTATTATTACCGTTATTGAATACATAAATAAATAAATAAATAGTACAAGTATTAAGCATTTGTATACTCGTAATATACTTGTTGTGAATTTGACCTAAGACGACTTAAACCGGTCCCATACTAAATTTGTCTTACATGGTTCTGTCAAAAAAAAATTCCTTACTGGCAAAGATTTGAGTCTGCCAGGAGTAGAAAAATCCAGCTAGGGGGCAGACGAAGATTCCACTCATCATAGTGTACACCATCACGTTGGTGTAGTGGCTGACTGGGGAGATAGATATTGTGTACTTGAGTTTAGTGTAGTGGTATACTGGGGAGGGAGATATTGTGTACTTGAGTCTAGTGTAGTGGCTGACTGGGGAGGCAGATATTGTGTACATGAGTCTAGTTGACCACTCACCTTCTGTAGACTGGTGTTGACCACTCACCTTCAGATTGTGTACTGACCACTCACCTTCAGACTGTGTACTGACCATCTTCTGTAGACTGTTGACCACTCACCTTCAGCCTGTGAACTGACCACTCACCTTCAGGCTGTAGACTTGACCACTCACCTTCAGACTGTGTGTTGACCAGTCACCTTCAGACTGTGAACTGACCACTCACCTTCAGGCTGTAGACTGTTGACCACTCACCTTCAGACTGTGAACTGACCACTCACCTTCAGGCTGTAGACTGTTGACCACTCACCTTCAGACTGTGTACTGACCATCTTCTGTAGACTGGTGTTGATCGACCCCAGCACGAAGTAAAACCGAAGTTGAAGACAAGACACCCACAGCACGTGCAGTATAAATGTCTCAGCAGGCCCCGGAAGGTTCCAGAATCTTCTTGTTCTTCTTTTTCTCCGCCTGTGTCTACTTGTTGCTCCAAGTTTTTACCTCTTTCCGTCTGTTGCACTTTAGTTGTTTGTGATTCTGTATTTTCTTCTCTGGCCTCTTGCATAATAAAAGGTTTATTTATACTACTAGAGCAAACTATAATGGTCGTATAATACAGTGTGTGATTACTAAATCAATTTAATAAAAAACAAGTGTATACAAGGAAATTTCTGTCTGGCAGCAAATCTTATCACATCATTTTCAGACCTTATCCCATCCATTACAGACTTTGTTCTCATTTATTAATGACATAAGCATATTCATTTCAGACTTCTATATATACATTACAGACGTTATGAGTTACAACGATTATCACATCCATTACAGATTTCATCACAATCTTTAAAAGTTACTCATCAACAGCTTGAACATGGGGATGTAAAGGCTCACTCAAAAACCAATAGGTCCTGTTGCTGTAAAGGTCACTCACCAATAACTGGCTCCTTCTGTTGTTTGCGGATAAAATCCTTGGGATAAAAAAACAAGCTGGAGATGAGGGTGAACACCTGACAGCAGGCGATGATGACGTAAGACGTCCGCCTGCTTATTCCATTCTCGTACCCAAACTATGAAGTAAAAACAGTCTGTATTGCGAAAAAATTTTGAATACATTATATCCCCAGTTTTTATTAATTTTATTTATTTTCACAGTTATTTGAAAACCGTTTAGTCTAAATTATAATGGAATAATACTTGTGTCTTAAAGTTTGGTTCCGTTATTTTTTAGAGTTATAATAGAACGGGACATGGGGGGGGGGTATAAAAAGGGGGGGGGGGTATAAAAAGTTTAAATTATTTTTAATTATGTTCCAGTGTATGTCTATTTAATAGGTAAAATGGAGCGGCCAAGCGTGTCCCTTTTCAGCCGATTAATATTATATTTTTGACAATATAATATTTTTCAAAGTGCCTACGGCAACCGAGCTATCTACTTTGCTATCTACTAAATATTTAGTTTGTGTCATACCTCCAAGGATTCAATCTAATTCGAGCATTTTTAAAATGTATAGTTTATAAAAGGCCGTGGTCAGTCTTGGTAAGTTTTTGGTCACTTTAAAATAAGTTATTGAGATAGCTCTAATTTTCCTATGTGTTTGAGAGCAAACAGCGTGCTGTAACGATAATGGCTTCTGAAACGTACATGGAAGTACCCGCGATCTAATGCAGGTGTGATTAACAAACCTTCTGTATACGATACTGTACTCAGTTTTTTTTAACACATATATTTTAAAATAAATGTGTAATTTACTGGTTTACCCAGCATCATCATCTAGATCTAGATCCCACCATCATTATCCAGATCTAGATCCCACCATCATCATCCAGATCTAGATCCCAACATCATCATCCAGATCTAGATCCCACCATCATTATCCAGATCTAGATCCCACCATCATCATCCAGATCTAGATCCCACCATCATTATCCAGATCTAGATCCCACCATCATCATCCAGATCTAGATCCCAACATCATCATCCAGATCTAGATCCCACCATCATTATCCAGATCTAGATCCCACCATCATCATCCAGATCTAGATCCCAACATCATCATCCAGATCTAGATCCCACCATCATTATCCAGATCTAGATCCCACCATCATCATCTAGATCTAGATCCCAACATCATCATCTAGACTTAGAACCCGCTATCAACAACCAAGTGTAGAACCTATCTACTAGACACCATTTTCACCTTTGAGATCTAGATTCCACCACTACTAGCTAGATCTAGAACCCACTATAACCCACATAGCTCACACTTACTATCTAGATCTAGAACCCACTATAACCATCCAATTACATAGCTCACACTTACTATCTAGATCTAGAACCCACTATAACCATCCAATTACATAGCTCACACTTACTATCTAGATCTAGAACCCACTATAACCATCCATATACATAGCTCACACTTACTATCTAGATCTAGAACCCACTATAACCAAACAGGCTAAAAACCCACCTTGACCATCAGCTGAACGCCTGACGACGTATCAAATCCTCCATTGAGAAAGCCAATGACCACAGATCCTCCCAGCGGGAACAGGTTGGCCACTTGAATGCAGGTGAAGAACATGGCCACACCCCCAAAGCCAATGAACGTCAGCCCAGGGTAAGCTAACCAAGGTAACTCTTTGACAAGGGAGTGGATGGGTTTTTAAAATATTATACCTTCAAGGGTCAAAATATGTTACTTTACTATTCAATCTTTATTTCACTATCTTACATTAAGTTTAGAGCATCTCAACCCAATAAACTACATTAAAGTAAAGGAATATTCGGGATCTCGCGATCAACAGAGCAGTCGAAGTAAGATTTATTTATAGCCCCGGAATATAAAGGTATCATTTTGTAAATATAATTTTTAGCCTGGTTTTTTGCAAATATAATTCCTAGCCTGGGTTTTTGCAAATATAATTCCTAGCCTGGTTTTTTGCATTTATAATTCCTAGCCTGGTTTTTTGCAAATATAATTCCTAGCCTGGGTTTTTGCAAATATAATTCCTAGCCTGGGTTTTTGCAAATACAATTCCTAGCCTGGTTTTTTGCAAATATAATTCCTAGCCTGGGTTTTTGCAAATATAATTCCTAGCCTGGTTTTTTGCATTTATAATTCCTAGCCTGGTTTTTTGCAAATATAATTCCTAGCCTGGTTTTTTGCAAATATAATTCCTAGCCTAGTTTTTGAAAATATAATTCCTAGCCTAGTTTTTGAAAATATAATTCCTAGCCTGGTTTTTTGCAAATATAATTCCTTGCCTGGCTTTCCCCTGATTTTAGCCAAGTACCCGATGTACTCATTTCGCCCAAAGACTCCCAACGAGTCATAGACACAATAACAGAAGGTATCTGTCAACACTTGAAAGATTTTCGGTAACCGAAGTGTTACGTTACTCTATTTCCATGGAAACACGATAATTTGAGTCCTGTTTCAGTTAGGTAGATGAGATTTTATATATATGATGTTAAACTAGGATTACATTCAATTTTTGAGTGACCTCCGATATTCGAAAGTGGTATATAATCCATTTCTGCATTGTAAATTAACAATAACATAAATACCGTTTGAGTTAGATGGACGAAATTCTATTCATAGGAATAAGATCTTATTTTTGAGATTTTGAGGGATTTCCAGTAACAGGAAGTAGTACTTAATATGTTTCTAAATTCCCGAAAAAATATAATTTTTACCGGACAATGCTCTTTGTCATAAAATGTGACTTAATTAGATGTTTAATTAACTTTTTAAAAAATAATCAGTTTCCTGTATAAAATACTAATTTTCCGCTATCTTATGCACACATTACGTCCAATAACTTTATTATTAACTTAACGAATTAATGTTAACGTTTTCGGGTTACCTAACAAATTTGAAACCAACCTTTTGACGTGAAGGCTATCATTAGTGCCCCACAAACATAAAATAATCTGAAAATAAAAAGTTTAATCAAGTGGTGTATGACAGTAGAAAATAACCAAAGCTCAGAAAATAAAACACGTATTATATAAAAACCTATAAAGAAACCAAAAAAAAATCATGCACATCTAAATAGAACATATTTGACCACAAACTCACCCCACCCTCCAACTCACACACCCCCATCCAAAAGATTACACATACACCATCCACAGATTCATACATCCCCCACCCGCAAACTCACACATCCTCCACCCACAAACTCACACATCCTCCACCCACAAACTCACACATCCTCCACCCACAAACTCACACATCCTCCACCCACAAACTCACACATCCTCCACCCACAAACTCACACATCCTCCACCCACAAACTCACACATCCTCCACCCACAAACTCACACATCCTCCACCCACAAACTCACACATCCTCCACCCACAAACTCACACATCCTCCACCCACAAACTCACACATCCTCCACCCACAAACTCACACATCCTCCACCCACAAACTCACACATCCTCCACCCACAAACTCACACATCCTCCACCCACAAACTCACACATCCTCCACCCACAAACTCACACATCCCCCACCCACAAACTCACACATCCTCCACCCACAAACTCACACATCCTCCACCCACAAACTCACACATCCTCCACCCACAAACTCACACATCCTCCACCCACAAACTCACACATCCTCCACCCACAAACTCACACATCCTCCACCCACAAACTCACACATCCTCCACCCACAAACTCACACATCCTCCACCCACAAACTCACACATCCTCCACCCACAAACTCATACACCCCCCACCCACAAACTCACACATCCTCCACCCACAAACTCACACATCCTCCACCCACAAACTCACACATCCTCCACCCACAAACTCACACATCCTCCACCCACAAACTCACACATCCTCCACCCACAAACTCACACATCCTCCACCCACAAACTCACACATCCTCCACCCACAAACTCATACATCCCCCACCCACAAACTCACACATCCTCCACCCACAAACTCATACATCCCCCACCCACAAACTCATACATCCCCCACCCACAAACTCATACATCCCCCACCCACAAACTCACACATCCTCCACCCACAAACTCATACATCCCCCACCCACAAACTCATACATCCCCCACCCACAAACTCATACATCCCCCACCCACAAACTCACACATCCCCCACCCACAAACTCACACATCCTCCACCCACAAACTCATACACCCCCCACCCACAAACTCACACATCCTCCACCCACAAACTCACACATCCTCCACCCACAAACTCACACACCCCCCACCCACAAACTCACACATCCTCCACCCACAAACTCACACATCCTCCACCCACAAACTCACACATCCTCCACCCACAAACTCACACATCCCCCACCCACAAACTCACACATCCCCCACCCACAAACTCACACATCCCCCACCCACAAACTCACACATCCTCCACCCACAAACTCACACATCCTCCACCCACAAACTCACACATCCTCCACCCACAAACTCATACACCCCCCACCCACAAACTCACACATCCTCCACCCACAAACTCACACATCCTCCACCCACAAACTCACACATCCTCCACCCACAAACTCACACATCCTCCACCCACAAACTCATACATCCCCCACCCACAAACTCACACATCCTCCACCCACAAACTCACACATCCTCCACCCACAAACTCACACATCCTCCACCCACAAACTCACACATCCTCCACCCACAAACTCACACATCCCCCACCCGCAAATGCACACATCAAACACCCAAAAACTCACTTATCCAATATACAAAAACTCAAACATCTACCCTCTTGCAAATTGTCTCAAGCTAACTTTTTAATAATAATCATTAAAAAAGTTTTAAAAAACCCACGTTTTCTGATTGAACTAAAAAGTAGAAAATAAATGCTATAGGCCCTACATCACAATAATGCAAGCGATCACTCTACTATAAGCGATGAAAAACGTGGGGCGCCGAAGTAAAAGTTATATTACTATTGATTAGATAATACTATTGACTTTTATTAGGGAGCTTGTAGAGAGTCAACAGTATTAGAAACTGTAAGAAAATCACGGCGCCCCACGTTTTTGCTCGCTTATAGTAGAGTGATCGCTTGCATTATTGTGATGTAGGGCCTATAGCATTTATTTTCTACTTTTTAGTTCAATCAGAAAACGTGGGTTTTTTAAAACTTTTTTAATGATTATTATTTTCTACTTTTTAGTCTTTGTCTGTTTGTTTGCATTAAAATCTTGCTATCGATTTTATCTTTTCACTTTTTTTGGGTAAACGAAGACAACTCGTAAAAAGACAACTCGTAAAAAGACAACTCGTAAAAAGACAACTCGTAAAAAGACAACTCGTAAAAAGACAACTCGTAAAAAACACGTTGTTTGATACGTTACTGACTAGAACACATAGATTTGAACCCGTGTCGAGTGGGATAGCAATCGTGTGCCCAACCACTCGACCATATCGTCTCCCCCAAACTGGTCTACCTCCTGTAAGTTTAAACTCGGTTCAAGCTAAATTCTCTGCCCCTAAGCCTGTGGCGACATGTGATCGTTCGCTTCACTGCGCGCGAGGTACGCGTCGCTGGTTTTTTTTCTAATGGCTAGCAGAGGAGAATTATATATATAGATTATATAGCGGTCTAAAATGCTCAATAAAATGTTTCCATTGATCAATTTAGTAATAATAACAATTGAATATTCAATGGTCATCCAAAAGAAAGCTTCCCTGAAAATTTCAGCGCGCTAGCTAACTGGGAAGTGCCAGAAATTTCGATCGCAAGATTTGATTGGAAAGACAAACACACAAACAGAGAAAGCAAGTTAAAGAAAACGTGGGAAAAAAATAGTCTTTGGTGAACGCACTTTTTTTTATGTAAGCGGGAATGTTAAAATACCGATCATTTAGGGAGATTTAATGTTGAAGATATCTCTCTACACTTTACTGAACCTACTTGATGAGGGGGTAGGGGGGTGGGGGGGGGGGGAGATGACATGATATCTTATATAATAAAATTAAGAAATATCATGTCAATCTCATTTTTAACCCATACGTCTAAGTGTATTGGTGTATTGGTGTGTGAAGCATAGTCCATTCATTACTTTTTAAAGCAGACACACTAAAACGTAACCGCCAACTATTCTAAACCAATCATTCATGCATGAATGTCACTAGGCACAAAACATGTCGAGCACTTTTTCTCGGTTAAAGGTCGTTGAATGTTTTCGTGTGCAGTGTGACCTCGGCCAAAAAACGGGGAAGTCGGGTATGTAGAGCAATTGGGAGTGTGTGCTGAACCGATTAAAGAAATAAAAAATTTATGTGTCAATAAAAGTATTTGTGAAACCTCAGGCATTAGCGGGTTGTAGCCTACTTGTTCTTTTCCACACAGTTCTTCTTTGTGTTATTTGACGTTATCTTTTGTTCTGTTCTTTTTTACTTTCTCGTATATACGAAGTATAGAGAAAGTCTTGTAATCGTGCAAAAAAAAAAAATCTCACTGATACTGAAAACATAATTTTAAAATCTTGTCTGTTTGTCTGTGTGTCTGTGAGTCTGTGTGTGTGTCTGTGTGTGTGTAAACACGATAACTTGAGTACCGTTACAGTTAGGTTGATGAAATTTCATATATAAGTATTTTATCAAAATCGTAGATCCTGATCAACTTTTGAGCGATTTCCGATAACCCGAAGTAGTACTTTTTCTACTTTGAATTTTTCAAAAGCCTATAACTTGAGTACTATTTTAGATAGATAAATGAAATTTGATAGGTAAGTTATATTAGAATATTTGAGAACGTTTAGGGGAGATCACTCCCGGTTTATTTCTACATGTATTCTATTTTATTCTCTAAACAAATACTCTTTACATTTTAGCGCCAAGTATACATTGGTGAATGGTGAGTAGTGTGGTTTGCTCCTGTGCAGAAATACCATATGTCTGTTCCACATCTTTATCTTTAGCCATGCTCTTTCTTTAATATCTTTACAGTTCCGTGCCATTCTATTATGTTCTTTTGATTTTCTATTGTTGTTTTTTTTTTTGTTAGTTTTCTCGTGTTCTTCTTTAAATCTGTTTTTATATGATAACCAAACATTTTTATCCTTTCCTTATTTCTATGTTTATTCCTGTTATGTTCCGGGAATTATTTTTTTTTTTGAAGGTTTTGTTGAGTTTTTTTTTTATAATTTCTATTGTGTTTTTGTTCTGTTCTGTTCTACAAACATTAGTTTTAAATTGTTTTTCACACTGTATCGATGCATGTTTAATACATAATTTTTCTCAAAATATTCTCGAACAGTGAACGGAGATTAATTTGCCTGAAAAAGGACACGGGGGTCTAATTAAGTTTTAAGATTTTGTCATAAACTCAAAGAAATTTTTTGTAAAAGCAGACAAGTTCATGCACACAAATAATTTAAAATTTACACGGCAATAAGGCGGGTAATCCGTGCCCCAAACTTGAAGGAAACCTGTCCCAACAACATGTTGAATAAGCAGTACAGTGATGAGGCGACCGTGAAGATGGAAGCCAGCTTCGAGTCCTGTTCAAGACAGCCGCTACTTTTGTTAGCGCCTTCTGTATCATTTCTGCTGAATGTAAAATACTGTTGATTATGTTTTAAGTTTAGCGAACACGCCTAATACAGTGCGTTGAGCATTTTTTTTAAAACATTGCTTTCGGAGTTACTCAAGAAAATTTAAAATTCGTATTGAAAAATATATTCTTTTGTTTTTTGTTGTTTTATCTTTGTTTAAAAAGTTTATTATCTGCACCTAATAGCCTTCACTAATTCGCCCCGGCTCTACGATTGTAAACATTTGGCGTGAATCACAGCTCACCAGCCTGGTCGGGTGATGGCGTTAGCTAGTTATCTCCCCTTCTGTTATTGAATATAGTAATCAATCGAGTGGTTTTATTTCCCCTAAGTTTTGAAACCGTTTAATAAATTTTACGTACTAATTAAACTTCTAATTAAATTAAACATAGATAGACGTGTATTGTCATTGAAGTGTAACGTATCTGAAAAGTTTTTGAATGAAATCGCTGCATTAGAAGTGGGTCAAAATTGAGTTACAAAATTTTCCGCAAACCCACAAACAAACAGACGTTGCGACCTAAATAAACGCTTGTAATTTTAAAAAAAAAAACGTTTTTTTTAAGTTGATGTAACTTCTTAATAAAGAGTGTTTATGGCGTCTGCGAATGATGTTGGTTTAAAAATCTCCAAACTGTATGTAAATTCTTTACTTTTTATGTTTAGACAGTGGCGTAGGCAGGGGGGTTGGGGGGGGGGGTCATAACCCCCCATAGACCCCTCGGTATATATATAAAAAGTATGAGGGGAATGCAAATCGAAAGTTTGTCCCCGGGTGAAAATTGGACCCCCCCCCCTTGAGACGATCCTGGCTACGCCACTGTGGTTAGAAACAGTTTTTTTTGGAAAACTTTCAATTATTTACCGCTACATCTCATACATAATACACTTATATTGTTATATTGGTGGCATTTTATTCATGCTTTTGAGATAAATATTAAAGCGAGGTATACTCGTAAGTATTATTTCCAGAGAGTTTAGAGCTACTTTGGAGAATTTACATCTTCAATGCATAGTATTTTTTTAAACTAAATTAAATGCACCCAGAAATAATAAAGTTCACTTACTTTGTATCATTTGAAACTGTAGAGCTATTTTCGGGGTGGTCTCCACACAAATCTGAGTAAATGCCCTCATCTTTTAAAACATAGACCAAAGAACCCCACCCTTCTATAAGCCCATAAAATCCCAAACATTCTAAGAAAGCCCATATTGCGTACAGGAATCTCAGCTTTGTGTTGAAAAACATGATTTTTCAATCGCTGTTTGCCCGCGGCCTGTTGTATGATGACTAACTTAACGCGAGAACTGAAACACACACCAGTTACCTCACATAACCTCACATTACCGAGCTACTGAGCCGTGTAGAGTCACGCTTTGCCTATTTTACTCTAGTCCAAAGATCTAGCAGTAGTAGCTTCTTTTTAAATTTTGTTTTATAAGTAGGCAGGAATCCATTGCATCACTGTGAAACATTTTTTTTTCATCAACGCGTTTCCAATGTTATACTTTTAGATGTATGATCTTTCTAAAACTGAGTTTATGTTTGTGTAAAAAAGCGCCGGCTCTTAGTTGTTGGGGCGCGGGTTTGTCTTCAAATCGTCCAACGTCCTTGGGCGTGATGTATAAACTCTTTGTGTGTACGTTAATTACCCTCAGTAATTGTGAAGCAGAACAAACCTCGGGGACCGCCCAGGTGTTAGGGTCGTCACGTGGAGCTCTGGAAAGCCACCGTTTGCATCGATTATAGTGGCCCACCGTGTTCCTATTGTAGGGGGCTTTTTGAAACAAATGTAGGCGCCATAGTTGGGTGCACCTAGTCACCTGAACGCAGGGCAGAAGGTGGACGCACCTGATTTGATTTAGTCAACGATTATAATAGCCTACACTCTCCATATTGTATGACATTCTTTAAAACGAACGTAGGTGCCATAATCAGAGTTTCTTCCAGGCATCTCTTCGGGGGGGGGGGGGGGCAAAGCCCCCCCGAAATTTTTTTACCGCCCCCCCCCCCCCCCGAACGAAATGAAATTTATATAATTTCTATAGAAAATATATACTTTTAACAGTGTCCGCCCCCCCCCCCCCCCGAAGAAAGTCTACCGCCCCTCCCCCCCCCGAAAATTTCAAGTGCCCCTCCCCCCCGGAGAAAAATGTCTGGAAGAAACACTGGCTATAATGCTCACGGTGTGATCCCGGAACGCACCGGGTCACTAGACCGCGCCTGATTTCATTTAGTGAACGATAATAGTAGCTCGCCTTTCCAATTGTATCATTCAATCAATCAATCATCCTTTAATACTAGGGGTTGTGGGGGCACCACAGTTGATTTTTTTCCATTGAGCATATAGTTGTTCTAAGCCACCCGCCTATAGTGATGTTAAAAACTACTGCGCTGGTTACTCTCTAATACAAATGTTTGGAAAAGTTCTGTGAGGTTTACGCTGATAATGTATCTGTGCATGGTAGCCCACAGTCCATTATGCCATTGTGTTTCTTTAAGTCTATAACAAAGCGGTAAACATAGTACTGGTGCTGAAGGTATTTTTAGCAAAGTAACATAATTTTAATAATTAGCTTATTTGTTCTGCGTCGCTGTCTAAAGCCTGTCTTTTCTTCAACTATGGTCTTTTCCGAATGTGGCTGTAGGCTGTTTAGTATTGCCTAGTGTTACATAGTGGGTGTCATTCTTAAAATGAACGTAGGCACCATATTGCTCACGTGAAGGCCAGGGGTGCTCCGGGTACTTGTTAGCACTTAATAGGTAGCATATTTTCCAGACAGATGAGATTATCTCATCTTGCCCAATCTGCTTTAACAAAGGTTGTAATATATCTGCGGATGTGGCTGGGTTTGGTTTGAGTGCTTCTGTTAGAATGCTGTCCGGGACGACTGTTTTCCCATTTTTCATACTTTTTATTTATATCCCTTAGTAATTCTAACTTTGGTGGGGGGGGGGGGGGGCTGTGCTTACATTTAATAGAATATTTGCAAGTGGTATATCGGGACCAGTTGATGAGAGTAGTTGATTTGGCATTTGGTTTATATTTATCTCTTTCCTCAAATTTCTTGGCCGAAGTTAAAATAGGTGAGCTGAATTAGCTTCGACTGTAAGAAAATGTAAAGAAACTGATTGAATTGCTGTGGACTACAAGATGGCCATGTAGGATGGACGCTGTAACAGCCGTGATAAACAGATTAATTGAAATACAATTTTAAGCAACATCCAGCTAAAAGCATTATATATATTCTCAACTTACAGAAACTACAAACTTGAAACTGTTAACAATATTTCCATGATCAATTTTATTTTATGTAAGTATCTAACTTTTAAACGACTAGCCATGTCATTACATCTCGGCATATAATCTCAGGCACCTTTCTGTCGCAATGTCAGTCAACTTGAGCATCTTTACATCTGCTGCTTATGTCAACCACAGATCTTTCCAATGTTTACTTTTGTTTTGGGGTGTAATTCTCAAGTTTGCCTTTCGTCTTTTATATGGAGGCCTATCTTCTACTATTTTTGGATTTTAAGACCTCTGCCAGGCTATTGACATGGATTGACCGGCCCCCACAACCCCGTGATGTGTTCTAACTAGCTGGAACATGCAGCTAACAGGTTTTACTAAGGCGTCATCTACAGATGAGCGTAAATGTAAGTGGACTCTTTTGTAAACTGTATCCAGTCCTTAGATTGACGCATAGGCTCTATAGCGACCAGGACCTAGTGTGACTCCAGGCCTTAGTGTGACTCCAGGCCTTAGTGTGACTCCAGGACCTAGTGTGACTCCAGGCCTTAGTGTGACTCCAGGCCTTAGTGTGACTCCAGGACCTAGTGTGACTCCAGGCCTTAGTGTGACTCCAGGCCTTAGTGTGACTCCAGGACCTAGTGTGGCTCCAGGCCTTAGTGTGACTCCAGGCCTTAGTGTGACTCCAGGCCTTAGTGTGACTCCAGGCCTTAGTGTGACTCCAGGCCTTAGTGTGACTCCAGGCCTTAGTGTGACTCCAGGCCTTAGTGTGACTCCAGGCCTTAGTGTGACTCCAGGCCTTAGTGTGACTCCAGGCCTTAGTGTGACTCCAGGCCTTAGTGTGACTCCAGGCCTTAGTGTGACTCCAGGCCTTAGTGTGGCACCTGGTTCACTCCCCCTACTCCTGTCCTGTCGTCTGCTGGTTCAAATCCACGAGTTGTCTGACTTCCGCCTGCCGACACGCCCACCACTGGTACAGGGGATGAACTAATGTGACACACGCCAGCACCAACAGGAAGATGTTCACCTGCAACATAATGTGGCTGGTTAATGTGTCGGTATAATATCAAATGTCAAGAATGCTCAGTTTAGTTTGATCTCATTAATTGTCTTTTTTATAGTTAGAGAAATAAATAAGCTCTACTTCACATTCACATAGACCATCTGGTTTGAAAGTGAACTTTGGTGATAACAATTGAAAACCATTAAACACGTAATTATATTATTATTTTTTCTGATTATTGCATCTTGCAACTACATAATATGATAAACTCAGTATAAATGTATGTTGACACCTAAAAATATAACCAATCTAGTACAAGCACATTATTATAGGGCTATTACGTTAAATGTAGCTATTATAAAATGTTATATAATAACCGTTATGTTGAAAAGATTGTCTAAAAATAAAAATACATATTCAGGGGAAGTAGTAAAATAATTAAATTAAAACTACAAATTTTTTTTGCTTCCCTTGAAAGAATCTTTTGTAAAATTATATTTTATTGATTTTTATGATATTTGCATTACATACATATTATATTTTTATATACATTATATGCATATATATATATATATATATATATATATATATATATATATATATATATATATATATATATATATATATATATATATATATATATATATATATATATATATATATATATATATATATATATATGTTTAAACTTATATCATCTCCCATAAAGAGGTGATCACTTGCTGTCAATTTTTACCATCTGTTTAAGGTCTACAAAACTATAGGTATTTTCGCGCTAATTTATCTTCACGAGTTATAGACGTGTGCTAAATATAATACATTTTTTGTCTGTGGTCACGGTATTCGTCCGGAAGCTTTGAGGAAATCCATGCCTTGTGAATTTAAATTCTGACAATAAAAATCTTCAAAATATTATTTATATTAATACGTTCATAATGGCGATGTCTATTGTAATTGAATTGAAAATGATTGTATTTCAGATGAACTCTGCTGTACCTGTAAAAGTCCACCAGTCTCCAGCCAAGCAAAGAGGGCGTACTGGAAGAATGAGATGACCCCAGAGGTGAAGATGGCGATCCCAAGCAAGCTGCCTAGGTAACAGCTAGGGAAGCTGGTGACACAATGGTAAATGATGAACGACGTTGATGGAGGATGGACAACATTGGAAGACGATGAACAACAAATATATCATGGACAACAATGGCATATGTTGAACAACAAAGATAGATGATTAAAAACATTGACGGAGATTCAGAGTTTGGCGAGGGCTGTGGAATGGCTTGTATCAAAAACGATCCCAACTTACATGGCAGCGATGTAGGCGGTGTACATAGTGAATAGAAATGACCGTTGTAGCACCAGGAAGACGAAGAAGGCGTACAGCACCCGGGGGTCGTTGACCAGCAGGAGACTGGACATGATGACGCTGGACACGGTGGTCGCCGCTAGGGGGAGCACTGACGGCATCACCTGACGTCGTACGCTGGATACGCTGTCTGGGAGGTGCAGGGGTTAATTCATGCGTCTGTCGTTTATGTCATCATGTATGTTATTTGTGTCACGTCTGTTATGATGTATGTTTTCGTAGATATGGACTTGAGTGCAGTTTGGTGCGAATACCATAGTGATCGCATTGGTATGATGACAAGATTGAAAGTTAGTGACGTAATTGTGTATATTTTTGGTTGCTATGAGTTTATGTGTGAGTGAGTCTAATCTTGATCGTAGGTGTGAAAGGACGTGTGCTGGTTGGCATGACTCAAGTCGAGAGATAGGTTCTAGGAAGATAGATGCGTGAATACAGTAATAAAAGTTCGTACAAGAAGTATTTAGTTCATCTTATTTCTAAACGTCGTTGATTTGTCTGAATGTAAGACAACCTTAGTGGTTCTCAAGGTTTAATACTCTCTCCCTGGTATTGGAGACGAGTGAAATGGTAGTTGACTGAGTCAAGTGACTCAAACCCTCTCACTGCACGCCATAAGCGTAACAACGTCTTATTTTGAGTGTCCAGTAATGGTACCAGATGAAGCATGTTTGTTTTTATCAAAATTTTGGGCAAAAACATTGAACTTGTTATTTACACAAATCTAAAAACAGACTATTTTTAATTCGTTTTGAGATTTTTTACTTTCTGATATACAGAGTATAGGGGAAGCATTGTAATCGTGAACAAAAATCACATGAAATTTTGACAGTTTTCATCGTTTTACACCTCAGTACTTCATCATATATAGTATAGGGGACTTAATTTAATCGGGCGAAAATAATAAATCCAGATTTATCAAAATGTTGGCGTTTTATGCGAAATCGAGTCGGAAGGACTGGGCTTTGCAATTCTGTCCGTATGTCTCTGTGTATGTGTGTCTGTGAACACGATAACTTGAGTACCGTTACAGCTAGGTTGATGAAATTTCAAATATAAGTATTGTTATCAAATGTGTAGTTCTGTATTAACTTTTCAGCAATTTCTGGTAACCGGTAGTGGAACTTATTCTACTTTCAATTTAATTTTTCAAAGCCTATAACTTGAGTACTATTTCAGATACATAATTGAAATTTCACAGGTAAGTAAAAGATCTAATTCTCCGCCTTCTTTAAAATTTTGAGCAATTTCTGTTGACCAGTGTGGCTCCAGGCCTCAGTGTGGCCCCAGGCCTCAGTGTGGCTCCAGGCCTCACCTCAGTGTGGCTCCTGGCCTCAGTGTGGCTCCAGGTCTCAGTGTGGCTCCAGGCCTCACCTCAGTGTGGCTCCAGGCCTCACCTCAGTGTGGCTCCAGGCCTCAGTGTGGCTCCAGGCCTCAGTGTGGCTCCAGGCCTCAGTGTGGCTTCAGGCCTCACCTCAGTGTGGCTCCAGGCCTCACCTCAGTGTGGCTCCAGGCCTCACCTCAGTGTGGCTCCAGGCCTCAGTGTGACTCCAGGCCTCACCTCAGTGTGGCTCCAGGCCTCAGTGTGGCTCCAGGCCTCACCTCAGTGTGGCTCCAGGCCTCACCTCAGTGTGGCTCCAGGCCTCACCTCAGTGTGGCTCCAGGCCTCAGTGTGGCTCCAGGCCTCACCTCAGTGTGGCTCCAGGCCTCACCTCAGTGTGGCTCCAGGCCTCAGTGTGGCTCCAGGCCTCAGTGTGGCTCCAGGCCTCACCTCAGTGTGGCTCCAGGACTCAGTGTGGCTCCAGGCCTCAGTGTGACTCCAGGCCTCACCTCAGTGTGGCTCCAGGCCTCAGTGTGGCTCCAGGCCTCACCTCAGTGTGGCTCCAGGCCTCACCTCAGTGTGGCTCCAGGCCTCACCTCAGTGTGGCTCCAGGCCTCAGTGTGGCTCCAGGCCTCAGTGTGGCTCCAGGCCTCACCTCAGTGTGGCTCCAGGACTCAGTGTGGCTCCAGGACTCAGTGTGACTCCAGGCCTCACCTCAGTGTGGCTCCAGGACTCAGTGTGACTCCAGGCCTCAGTGTGGCTCCAGGCCTCAGTGTGGCTCCAGGCCTCAGTGTGGCTACAAGATGGCCATGTAGGGTGGACGCTGTAACAGCCGTGATAAACAGATTCATTCCAATAAAATTTTAAACAACATCCAGCTAAAAGCATTATATATATTCTCAACTTACAGAAACTACAAACTTGAAACTGTTAACAGTATTTTCATGATCAATTTTATTTTATGTAAGTATCTAACTTTTAAACGACTAGCCATGTTATTACATCTCGGCATATAATCTCAGGCACCTTTCTGTCGCAATGTCAGTCAACTTGAGCATCTTTACATCTGCTGCTTATGTCAACCACAGATCTTTGCAATGTTTACTTTTGTTTTGGGGTGTAAGTCTCAAGTTTGCCTTTCGTCTTTTATATGGAGGCCTTTCTTCTACCATTTTTGGATTTTAAGACCTCTGCCAGGCTATTGGCATGGATTGACCGGCCCCCACAACCCCGTGATGTGTTCTAACTAGCTGGAACATGCAGCTAACAGGTTTTACTAAGGCGTCATCTACAGATGAGCGTAAATGTAAGTGGACTCTTTTGTAAACTGTATCCAGTCCTTAGATTGACGCATAGGCTCTATAGCGACCAGGACCTAGTGTGACTCCAGGCCTTAGTGTGACTCCAGGCCTTAGTGTGACTCCAGGACCTAGTGTGACTCCAGGCCTTAGTGTGACTCCAGGCCTTAGTGTGACTCCAGGCCTTAGTGTGACTCCAGGCCTTAGTGTGACTCCAGGCCTTAGTGTGACTCCAGGCCTCACCTCAGTGTGGCTCCAGGCCTTAGTGTGACTCCAGGCCTTAGTGTGACTCCAGGCCTTAGTGTGACTCCAGGCCTTAGTGTGACTCCAGGCCTCACCTCAGTGTGGCTCCAGGCCTTAGTGTGACTCCAGGCCTTAGTGTGACTCCAGGCCTTAGTGTGACTCCAGGCCTTAGTGTGACTCCAGGCCTTAGTGTGACTCCAGGCCTTAGTGTGACTCCAGGCCTTAGTGTGACTCCAGGCCTTAGTGTGACTCCAGGCCTTAGTGTGGCACCTGGTTCACTCCCCCTACTCCTGTCCTGTCGTCTGCTGGTTCAAATCCACGAGTTGCCTGACTTCCGCCCGTCGACACGCCCACCACTGGTACAGGGGATGAACTAATGTGACACACGCCAGCACCAACAGGAAGATGTTTACCTGCAACATCACGTGACCGGTCATTATGTCATATATCTACTAGCAACAATGTTGATAATAATTTGATCTAATTAATTGTCTTTATGATAGTTTTGATATTTCACCTTCCCATAGACCATGTGGTCTGAAAGTGAACTTTGGTGGTAACAATTGTAAACCATTAAACACGTGATTATATTATTATTTTTTTCTAATTATTGCATCTTGCAACTACATAATATGATGAACTCAGTAGAAATGTATGTTGACACCTAAAAATATAACCAATCTAGTACAAGCACATTATTATAGGGCTATTACGTTAAATGTAGCTATTATAAAATGTTATATAATAACCGTTATGTTGAAAAGATTGTCTAAAAATAAAAATACATATTCAGGGGGAGTAGTAAAATAATTAAATTAAAACCACAAAATGTTTTTTTTCTTCCCTTGAAAGAATCTTTTGTAAAATTATATGTTATTGATATTTATGATATTTGCATTACATACATATTATATTATTCTATACATTATATGCATATATACATATATATATATATATATATATATATATATATATATATATATATATATATATATATATATATATATATATATATATATATATATATATTTATATATATATATATGTTTAAATTTATATCATCTCCCATAAAGAGGTGATCACTTGCTGTCAATTTCTACCCTCTATTTAAGGTCTACAAAACTATTGGTATTTTCGCGCTAATTCTATTCACGAGTTCTAGACTTGTGCTAAATATACTAAATTTTTTGTCTGTGACGCTGGTATTCGTCCCGTAGCTTTGACGAAATCCCTGCCTTGTGTATTTAAGTTCTGACAATAAAAATCTTCAAAATATTATTTATATTAATACGTTCATAATGGCGATGTGTATTGTAATTGAATTGAGAATGATTGTATTTTAGATTAACTCTACTGTACCTGTAAAAGTCCGCCAGTCTCCAGCCAAGCAAAGAGTGCGTACTGGAAGAATGAGATGACCCCAGCGGTGAAAATGGCGATCCCAAGCAGACTGCCCAGGTAACAGCTAGGGAAACTGGTGACACAATGGTAAATGATGGACGACGTTGATGGAGGATGGACAGCATTGATGGATGATGGACGACATTAATGGATGATTTAGAGATTAGCGATGGCTGTGGACTGGCTTGTATCAAAACGACCCCAACTTACATGGCAGCGATGTAGGCGGTGTACATAGTGAATAGAAATGACCGCTGTAGCACCAGGAAGACAAAGAAGGCGTACAGGACCCGTGGGTCGTTGACCAGCAGGAGACTGGACATGATGACGCTGAACACGGTGGTCGTCGCTAGGGGGAGCACTGACGGCATCACTTGGCGTCGTACGCTGGATAGGCTGTCTGGGGTGCAGGGGTTAGTTCATGCCACTGTCGTTCATGTCATCATGTATGTCGTTTGTGTCACGTCTTATTGCGAGTGTCATAAATGGTACACAATAAATCATCTATGATTTCATCAAAATTTTGGGCAAAAACATTTAACTTGTTATTTACATACAACCAAAGCACAAAACTATTTTTAATTAGTTTTGAGATTTTTAAACTGGTTATACTGCACAATTTTAAACGAGTCCAATAAGTAATAAGTCTGAAGTGGGTCAAGACCAAAAACTTACTGGCAAAGATTTTGGTCTGCCAGGAGTAGAAGAATCCAACGATGGGGGAGACGAAGATGCCAGTCATCATTGTGTACAACATCACGTTGGTGTAGTGGCTGACTGAGGAGGGAGATATTGTGTACATGAATTTAGTCTAGTAGCTGACTGGGGAGGGAGATATTGTGTACATGAATTTAGTCTAGTGGAGTGGTGTACTGGGGAGGGAGGTATTGTGTACATGAATTTAGTCTAGTAGCTGACTGGGGAGGGAGATATTGTGTACATGAATTTAGTCTAGTGGAGTGGTGTACTGGGGAGGGAGGTATTGTGTACATGAATTTAGTCTAGTAGCTGACTGGGGAGGGAGATATTGTGTACATGAATTTAGTCTAGTAGCTGACTGGGGAGGGAGATATTGTGTACTGTGTACATGAATTTAGTCTAGTAGCTGACTGGGGAGGGAGATATTGTGTACATGAATTTAGTCTAGTAGCTGACTGGGGAGGGAGATATTGTGTACATGAGTCTAGTGGAGTGGTGTACTGGGGAGGGAGGTATTGTGTACATGAATTTGATTGTGTGATCGCCATTTGGGAATGAGATATTGTGTATATGACGATGATGTAGTCGGAAACTGGTGATATTTATCAGAAGGTACAAATATAACAATTGGTTTATTTCGTAAACAAAAGTAAAAAACAAATGGCAAATGTTAACTAGAAAAGATAAACTAGCTTTAGAAACGAAACTCCAGATTTTTGCTAAACAAAATGTAAAAAAAAAATATCTAAACAATAATTTAGAAAAATTTATATTAAATTGGTCATAATATTTGTTCGAACTTAAACCTTCATTAGGGAGACACGACTTAACTGGCTACCTTCATATAGTGTACTGACAAGCTTCTAAAGGTAACGTCCTTTAACAGGCTACGACCTTCAACTTTGTACATCAAATTTTCCAGGCTAGGAAACTGAACTAAGCTACTTACATGCATCCTGTGGACTGGTGTTGACCACTTACCTTCAGACTGTGTACTGACCACTCACCTTCAGACTGTGAACTGACCATCTTCTGTAGACTGTTGACCACTCACCTTCAGACTGTGAACTGACCATCTTCTGTAGACTGTTGACCACTCACCTTCAGACTGTGAACTGACCATCTTCTGTAGACTGTTGACCACTCACCTTCAGACTGTGTACTGACCATCTTCTGTAGACTGGTGTTGACCACTCACCTTCAGACTGTGAACTGACCATCTTCTGTAGACTGGTGTTGATCGACCCCAGCACGAAGTAAAATCGAAGTTGAAGACAAGACGCCCAAAGCACGTGCAGTATAAATGTCAAGGTCAGGACGTGTCTCAGCAATCCACGAAATGTTCCAGAACCTTCATGTTCTTTCAGTTCTATATCTGTGTTTGTGTTTTTTCTAGTTTGTTGCTCCAACTTCTTATCTGTTTCCGTCTGTTGCACTTTGCCGGTCTCTGATCCTGTATTGTCTAGTTTGACCTCTGATGCTGTAATAGGTATAATGACACTCACATTATGAACTTATAGTGGTCGAACGATAGACAGTGTGAATAGTAACAGGAAGCCCAAAGTTTGGTTCGCATGTTGGGGCTATGTGACAGCCCTTGTTCTAGCGATACCATGTTGTTCGCTGTAATGGTCAGACAAAACCAAATGAACTCACAGCCCTACGAAATGCTAACCCTTCAGATGGTTTTAATTTTATTTTAATGTTACCTACAAATCATCTCAATCAAATATCTCGAAATGTATCTTTCTGAAGCCAATTCTATAAAGTTTATTGTAAGCTGTTAGCCCGTAGGTATGGCATTTCTAAGTATTACCCTTTACTTGGAGACATTTATTAAAGTTATTTTATTTTTACCGAACTAGTGTAATATTTTTTACTCCAGTACAAAGTTATGCTATAAGTTTATTTCAACTACTGGATGCAGAAGGCAATAAAGAATAACATGGGCATACGAGGAGTGTTTATTTGGGCGTCAGACATTTTCACAGATAAGTAGCGTCCACAATAGACTTTACAGCAGACACGTCACAACCATAAACGATATTATGACAGACCAGCCACATTCAACAACACACTTTACATCTATATGTCACACCTGTAACAAACCGTGTTACTGATTATAAAAGTCATCCATTAACAACTAGGTCCTAGTAATATAAAGGTCACTCACCAATCACGTGGTCCTGCTGTTGTTTGCGGATAAAATCCTTGGGATAAAAGAACAAGCTGGAGATGAGGGTGAACACCTGACAGCAGGCGATGATGACGTATGACGTCCGTCTGCTTATTCCATTCTCGTATCCAAACTATGAAGTAAAAAAATAACAGACAACAGTCTGACTTTAAATAAACTAGCGAAAACTTTCAAAACAAATATTATAATAAGCTTTTATCATCTCAAAGAAATGTACCAGAAACGTAAATGTATTTCAGCGGTTTAACCCCCAGTGAATGTTTTATTTAACTTTATTTTTATGAGGTTTTATTTAGTTCTCAAAGTCTATTTGTTTCTTTGGGTGTTGGTTTGGTTGATTTTTGTGGGTTTGTGGTAAATCTTGTAACTGAATTGTGACAAACTTCTAATACACTGATTTCGTTCAAAATATCCAGATACAAATACAAAGCAAATTGGTCAGATGCTGAATGGAGTGCTTGTCGTTGACGCAGGCGTTTCAAATTTGGTATGAGCTTGCCTTTGACGAATAGCACAAGGAGACCAACCACACATTTCACGACGAGTGGGTTAAAACTAACCGCGACTGACGAGTGCCTTATGAGCTATCTATCGAAAACATTCCCACGTCAAAAAACCCTGAATATTTTAGAGGTCGTAGATCGACCGCTGGCGGTAACAAAAGAAAACCGGTGCTCTAATCGGGAAAACTCCGGGAGGCCGCTAGAAATTACCAGTCCGTATTTCTTATAAAAACGTTGTACATTTTTTGAAAACAAATTTCACAACGATTTTAAGAGTGCTTAGTACATCTGGCTTAACTGTTGCAAGGCCCTATGTAACTGACTTGACCATACGGGAAAACTATCGGTCAGACTATACGCATTCGCCGAGAGCTAAACAATGACTTTAAGAGAAAATGTCCTTATATAAGAAATATATCGAAAAACAGTAAATTAAATGTAAATATGCAAATACTGACGTTTAAGTAATTATATTTAAAAAAAACCTAAACATAAACATAAATATAAACAAACATAAACACAACATTCATCGATTTTCTTGAAGGTAACGATTGTTGTTTGTTGTTGTTGTTGTTGTTTTGTTACCGCCGAGCGGCATTCTACGACCTTCATGAATGATCAG